>NW_027667020.1:72500-140000 GCF_963457725.1 Sprattus sprattus | reverse complement strand
TTGCCTTACCATCTTTGCAAAAGACCAAGTCTGGGCGTCTCACATTTGGTCTGCTTCCAAATTCTTTCTCCCTGTGGACAACCCAGCCCTGCTTCTTCGCAGCGACTGCCAGTCGATGGCATGCAAAATTGTGTCGCTCCAGTCGTTTCGCCCTACCGCTGGGACATGCTCCGAGGAGGTGTGAGGCGGACTCAAGCCTCGCGTGACAGCCTCGGCAACTCGCGTTCCACTTGCTTTGGCCCCTTGCCATAAATTCCCTGGTAGGGTAGACGTTCGCTTGTAGCTGTAGTGCTTGTGAGCAGAATTTGTGTTGCACTTTTGGGAGTTTGGAGAGCCAGGCATTAGACTCTGGAGAGTCTTTGAACCAGGCTATTCCAACTCCCTGCACCGACTTGCCTGCCCACCGGTCGAACTCTACATCTTGCCACTCGCATGGTCTCTTGTACCGGGATAGCTGAGGGGCCCCATCTGCTTCAGTAACGTTCGTTACTGGCACACCCTCTGGAGTTGGTAATTTCTCCAGTTGCCCGCCCTTTTTGAGCCAAGCTCTTCTCCAGTCCTCCAGCCCGTTCTGGTCCCAGGCTATCTTTCTGATGACTTCATCATCAGAGTGCAAAAGTTTCCACAACCGCTTTGCCTGCATAGCAGGAATAACGGCGCTCAACTTTTGTAGCCCCAGACCTCCGTCTCTCGCTCTAGCATAGAGCAACCCATCACATGTGGTCTGCGCTAGACCCAGCCATGTTTTTACTGTGCTACGTAGTAGCCGGTCCAGCAGTCGCAGCCGAACTATACTGTAGTTGCAGTGGTCGGCCCGGTAGAAATGCCTGGGGATTATGAAGGTCTTAAGCAGCCAAATCTTTTGAGGGGCAGTTAATGGTGTCGCCCCTACCTTATCCAGCGCCACTTGTAACTCTTTGAGAATGTCGGGTTTCTCGAGGCCCCTCACTGGACCGACCTGAATTCCCAGATATCTTACCGCCCTTCCACTTTCAACCATTTCTATTGGTGTCCCCTCGATCTGCCAGGGGGGACAGTCATTCACTTTCATTTTCATGCTGTGTTTCAAGGGGGTAACCATGAAGCCGAAGCACTTACTTGCGTGCACCTTAAGCCCCGTCAGGGCACAGAAGTCATTCAGTGTGTTCTGACCAGCACCAGGTCATCTGCGAATGCAAGCGAGACCAGCTTTGTGTCTGCGATCTTTACTCCCTTACCGAGGCTTTCCAGTGTGTGGAGCAGTGGATCAAGAGCCAGATTGAAAAGCAATGGGGACAGTGGGTCACCCTGCTTCACACCGACTTTCATTGCAATGGGTTCAGATTGTTCTCCCCCGGCTTCAATGCAAGTTACGCCCCCGTCGTACGAGCTTTGTATTGTGTTTATGATGTGTTCATCCAGACCTCTCTGCCTGAGCACTGCAAGCAAGTGCTCGTGTGTCACCGTATCGAAAGCCTTTGCCACGTCCACGAGCACCACCGCTAGTGACTTTCTCTCCCTCCTGCTGGCTTTAACCAGACTTTGAAGGATGTGAAGATTCTCACTACAGCCAGGAGAGTCCCTGAACCCTCGCTGCCTGTCGTGGATAGTGCAGGCTTTCGTAAGGCGCCCATTTAGCAGTCGTGAGAACAGCCGCATCAGCATCGAGCCGATAGTGATTGGGCGCCAGTTATTCGGGTCATTCAACAGCAGAGGGTCGGAGGTCTTTGGTATCAGTACAGTTCTCGCGGGCTTTACACACTGAGGTATGAACCCCGCCGCAAGCCAGCTGCCAAAGAGTTTTGATAGCTTCACACCCTTCGGGTCCCAGAGGAGTAGGTCATCCCGCCCGATGCCGTCCGTGCCTGGTGCCGATTTCCTGTCCGTCTTTCTGAGGTGTGTGAGCACCTCTTCGGGGGTGAACAGGGTGGAGAAGTGTTCGTTGTCCGCCCCGCTGGCGGCCTTAAAGCCTCCCAAGCCCTTGAAGGCACCTTCTGACCCCATCCAACGCCTTTCAAACACTTCGTGTAATTGAGGCAGCGGGACTGGGCAGTCGGTCGCTTCACTCCCGTCAAGGACATAGCTAACAAGCTTAGCCGGGTCCGTACTCATTAGTTTTCTGAGTTTATGGACCTCATCCCTCTTCATTTCTCGCTTGCTTCGGGGCTTCATCGGCTCGCCAGCTTTGCTGTTCTTTTTGGTCGCTGGACCTTTTCTTCACGCCTCCCTTATCACCATCGCCGTAGCGGTCTCAATGGCCACTGCTGCGCCCGGGTCCTTCCTGCTTGCCAGTGTGAGCGCCCGCCTGATTTCGTGTTCGTGAGTGTACATGTCAATGAGAGCACCAGCTTGCCACCTTAATTTTCTGTTGAGGCCAGTTACTGCTTGTAACCCTCGTGGCTGTATCAGCAGATTGAGTTCAGCAGGGATTTCCTGCCTCTCCAGGTTTGCCTCTGTTGGCTGCAGTAAGAGCTTAGTGCTTCTCCTGTGAGATTGCCGTCTCATGCACTGTCTTTTCTCTTTCACTTCGTGGGAGGACCTACCTGGAAGCTGACTTGCAATTTCCACATTCATGTAATATACAGAGTATTGGCCTTGCTCGAGAGCCTCCTCCATCTCCATCAAAGTTTTTAGTTCTTTTACAGACCACTTAGCCTTGCGACCTGTGGTCTTGCCCTTCTTCATCGCAGCCATTCCTGCTGGATGTTCTGGCAGATTTCTCTGCCCACCCCGTGGGGTTCCGGTTACTGTGCGGGGTGCAACACCGTACCTGTGATTTTTACAATCGACTTCCACTGCCGACAACGGTTAGGAAACCGAAAAACATATAATTTTATATTATATGATTGCTGTGTGACTTTTACAACTGATTTACACAATCCTCAGCAACGGCCTGCCAGCGGGAGGGGTCCACCGAAATTCCCTACCCTCCCAAGTAGAGGCCCCGTGGGACCTCAGCACCTGGGATGCTTTACGAAATCACCGGGGGCAGAAAGGATACTCCGGCGTACACCGGGCGCCTTTCTAGGGTGAAACGTGTGAGACGAATGGCTTTAAAAAAAGATAAAAACAAAATATTGTATTTTCTGTTTAAAGAACTTGCCAGGTTCTTTTCACAGAGTTTGCTGACTTCTGTTACAGAGTTTGCCACGTTCTGTTTACAGAGTTTGCCTCACTCCGTTTACAGAGTTTGCCACATTCTGTTTACAGAGTTTGCCGGGTTGTGTATACAGAGTTTGCCAAGTTCTGTCTTCAAAGTATGCCATGTTCTGCTTACAGAGTTTGCCACGTTCTGTTTACAGAGTTTGATTGCGATTTGTGTGTTATTTTTCTCCGGGGATTCATATGCAACTTAGGACATAGTTACTTCAGGTGGGATTTGAACCTGCGATTCTCAGATGTTCTTCTGAAATCTTACCCTTTGCGGGTTTCGAACCTGTGCTCTTCAGGTTCGTGGTGCCGCGCCCTACCCACTGAGCCACCGTGCTGATACAGAATCCCACCTGTCAGTGCGACCAAGTCACCGATTCCTCCAACAGTAAATTTCCAGGCTATTTCCTCTTTCAGAGCCAATCTTTATCCCATAATTGGGGTTATTGCTAGCCAACTTCCCTCAATCATTTGGATCAACTCTGATATTTATTTAGCCTTAATGTTCTTGAGATTCGTTTTTGCCCCGACCCTATGACAGAGTCATAGTTACTTTTCCATAAGAGTCATAGTATGACTCTCTTATGGAACCTTAAGAGACTCATAGTTACTGGTTAACCATGGGTAAAAAAAAGTTGGGGGTGCTGGCGCGGGCTCCATGGCCTACCCTCCCGAGCCAAAACGGTCAGTCCGACGACAGTGCACTTTTTTCGGACACTCTCTGAGGATTCCCCTTAAGCCTGGAGGATGCCAAAAAGAGGTTTTGCCACCGGGTACCATCTCGGGACTAGAGAGCTCCTTTTCAGAAGCCTCCTGGAGGATTGTAACAAGGCCCCAGAAGCTCATAGAGAGTCCGTTGATGGTGCATCTTTCTTGGGCACATGTTTTTGACATTATGGTGCATCTGGAAGTCGAAAACAAGGGACTCGAAGCTCGCAGAGAGTCCGTTGATGGTGCATCTTTGGCGGACACATGTTTTTGACATTATGGTGCCTCTGGAAGTCGAAAACAAGGGACTCGAAGCTGGTAAAGAGTCCGTTGATGGTGCTCTGTCCTCGGAAACATTATGTTCACATCCTGGTGCCTGTGGAGGATGTAACTAGGGGTGTAGCTGCACAAGGCCAGTCCGCTGAAGGTGACCTATTCTCGGACACATTCTGTCACATCCTGGTGCCTGTGGAGGATGTAACTAGGGGTGTAGCTGCACATGGCCAGTCCGCTGAAGGTGCACTGTTCTCGGACACATGTTCCTCAAATCCTGGTCCTCCTGGAGGATATAGAGGGGTCTAGAGGCTCATGGCATGTCCGCTGAAGGTGCAGTATTCTCGGACACCTTTGAGCAGGGTCCTACCCCTCTGGAGGTCTGAATATTCTGGATTTTTTCTAAGTCCATTTTGGTTAACCATGGGTAGGGTTTTGGTTAACCATGGGTACGAAAAAGTTGGGGGTGGTGGCGAGGGCTCCACAAAATACGCTCCCGACCGAAAACGGTCAGTCCGACGACCATGCACCTTTCTCGGACACCTTCTGAAAATCCCCCTAAGGCCTGGAGGATCACAGAAAGAGGTTTTGCCACCGGGTGACGGCGTGAAATCGAGAGCACCCTAAAAAAGTGGACTTAGACTCAGAACGAAAAATAAAAAAAGTTCCACAAAGAGGTAACTCAGCCTCTGAGTGTCCGATTTTCAAGCGGTTTGAAGCGGACTGTTGACCACACTCTCCTCCCTCTCCCGGAGGATATATAGGGGTCTAGAGGCTCAAGGCATGTCCGCTGAAGGTGACCTATTCTCGGACACATTCTGTCACATCCTGGTGCCTGTGGAGGATGTAACCAGGGGTGTAGCTGCTCAGGGCCAGTCCGCTGAAGGTGCACTGTTCTCGGACACATGTTCCTCAAATCCTGGTCCTCCTGGAGGATATAGAGGGGTCTAGAGGCTCATGGCATGTCCGCTGAAGGTGCAGTATTCTCGGACACCTTTGAGCAGGGTCCTACCCCTCTGGAGGTCTGAAAACTGTGGATTTTTTCTAAGTCCATTTTGGTTAACCATGGGTAGGGTTTTGGTTAACCATGGGTACGAAAAAGTTGGGGGTGGTGGCGGAGGCTCCACAAAATACCCTCCCGACCGAAAACGGTCAGTCCGACGACCATGCACCTTTCTCGGACACCTTCTGGAAATCCCCCTAAGGCCTGGAGGATCACAGAAAGAGGTTTTGCCACCGGGTGACGGCGCGAAATCGAGAGCACCCTAAAAAAGTGGACTTAGGCTCAGAACGAAAAATAAAAAAAGTTCCACAAAGAGGTAACTCAGCCTCTGAGTGTCCGATTTTCAAGCGGTTTGAAGCGGACTGTTGACCACACTCTCATCCCTCTCCTCTCCTAAACCTTCTGACCGATTGGAAACCGTGACCCGCCAGGGGAGGCACCCTGTCTCACAGGTCCCACCTCCCCGCCACCGCGGTCAGCCTCCAGGCCTGGGACGCCGAGGGCTCTACGGAGCTCTCTGTCACTGCGCCGAACCCTTCTCTAGCGAGAATTTGCCCCGGATGAGTGGGGAGAGGCATATTAGTGGCTGAGGTACCTGAGAAGCACAGGTTCGAACCCCGCGAGGGGCAAGTTTCTGTGAAACCACCCATTAAAGGTGTTAGTTTCGACGAAACCACCTGAAAATCGTAGGATCGAACCCCACATGAAGCAACTCGGTCCTTGTCACATAGGTCTCTCTGGCTCAAGAGGAAGGCTCGACTCTATAAGGCTCGACACATTGCATCCTTAAAAACCTACACATAATAAGCAGCTCAACACCCCGTAGTGCAACTGCGCTACACACTAAACAAACACACCACACAGTGGGGCGTGGCAGATCGGTATGAATCTCCGGTTTTCATGAGGCGAACTTGTGCTGATGACTGATCGTCTGAAGGCTGTGGCGGCAAGCGAGAAACGGAGCAAGCTATCTAGAATTCAATGGCGACCTCAGTTAGACGTCCAGCAGTGCTGGGAGCTCTGTGTGTGTCTGTGGGAGCCTCATGAAGCTCACTGTGTTTGGGGGCAGTGGGCTGGGGCTGAGGGCAGTACTGGGGGTTAGGGTTAGTGCTGGGCAGTGCTGGGAGCTCTGTGTGTGTCTGTGGGACCCTCAGAGAGCTTTAATAGCAGGCAGAATTTTTGGGCCTAAAGGGAGACAAGTGTGAGCCATTGGGGCTTGCTGTGACTTAATACAGTACACAGGGCAGTGTTTGGAGCTCTCTGTGTGTCTCTCTGACCTCTGGGGACCTTTAATAGACAGCAGGCTAATTAGGCCTGTCTGGGGAGGTGTGTGTGTCTGTAGGCCTCCCAGTAAGTGAACCCAACACACTGGGCAGTGTTTGGAGCTCTCTGTGTGTCTCTCTGACCTCTGGGGACCTTTAATAGACAACAGGCTTCTTAGGCCTGTCTGGGGAGGTGTGTGTGTCTGTAGGCCTCCCAGTAAGTGAACACAACACACTGGGCAGTGCTGGGAGCTCTCTGTGTGTCTCTCTGACCTTTGGGGACCTTTAATAGACAGCAGGCTTCTTAGGCCTGTCTGGGGAGGTGTGTGTGTCTGTCGGCCTCCCAGTAAGTGAACACAACACACTGGGCAGTGCTGGGAGCTCTCTGTGTGTCTCTCTGACCTTTGGGGACCTTTAATAGACAGCAGGCTTCTTAGGCCTGTCTGGGGAGGTGTGTGTGTCTGTCGGCCTCCCAGTAAGTGAACACAACACACTGGGCAGTGCTGGGAGCTCTCTGTGTGTCTCTCTGACCTTTGGGGACCTTTAATAGACAGCAGGCTTCTTAGGCCTGTCTGGGGAGGTGTGTGTGTCTGTAGGCCTCCCAGTAAGTGAACCCAACACACTGGGCAGTGTTTGGAGCTGTCTGGGTGTCTCTCTGACCTTTGGGGACCTTTAATAGACAGCAGGCTTCTTAGGACTGTCTGGGGAGGTGTGTGTGAAAACCTTAAGAGACTAATGAAAACCTTAAGAGAGTCATAGTTACTTTTCCATAAGACTCATAGTATGACTCTCTTATGGAACCTTAAGAGACTCATAGTTACTGATTAACCATGGGTAAAAAAAAGTTGGGGGTGCTGGCGCGAGCTCCATGGCCTACCCTCCCGAGCCAAAACGGTCAGTCCGACGACAGTGCACTTTTTTCGGACACTCTCTGAGGATTCCCCTTAAGCCTGGAGGATGCCAAAAAGAGGTTTTGCCACCGGGTACCATCTCGGGACTAGAGAGCTCCTTTTCAGAAGCCTCCTGGAGGATTGTAACAAGGCCCCAGAAGCTCATAGAGAGTCCGTTGATGGTGCATCTTTCTTGGGCACATGTTTTTGACATTATGGTGCATCTGGAAGTCGAAAACAAGGGACTCGAAGCTCGCAGAGAGTCCGTTGATGGTGCATCTTTGGCGGACACATGTTTTTGACATTATGGTGCCTCTGGAAGTCGAAAACAAGGGACTCGAAGCTGGTAAAGAGTCCGTTGATGGTGCTCTGTCCTCGGAAACATTATGTTCACATCCAGGTGCCTGTGGAGGATGTAACTAGGGGTGTAGCTGCACAAGGCCAGTCCGCTGAAGGTGACCTATTCTCGGACACATTCTGTCACATCCTGGTGCCTGTGGAGGATGTAACTAGGGGTGTAGCTGCACATGGCCAGTCCGCTGAAGGTGCACTGTTCTCGGACACATGTTCCTCAAATCCTGGTCCTCCTGGAGGATATAGAGGGGTCTAGAGGCTCATGGCATGTCCGCTGAAGGTGCAGTATTCTCGGACACCTTTGAGCAGGGTCCTACCCCTCTGGAGGTCTGAATATTCTGGATTTTTTCTAAGTCCATTTTGGTTAACCATGGGTAGGGTTTTGGTTAACCATGGGTACGAAAAAGTTGGGGGTGGTGGCGAGGGCTCCACAAAATACCCTCCCGACCGAAAACGGTCAGTCCGACGACCATGCACCTTTCTCGGACACCTTCTGAAAATCCCCCTAAGGCCTGGAGGATCACAGAAAGAGGTTTTGCCACCGGGTGACGGCGTGAAATCGAGAGCACCCTAAAAAAGTGGACTTAGACTCAGAACGAAAAATAAAAAAAGTTCCACAAAGAGGTAACTCAGCCTCTGAGTGTCCGATTTTCAAGCGGTTTGAAGCGGACTGTTGACCACACTCTCCTCCCTCTCCCGGAGGATATATAGGGGTCTAGAGGCTCAAGGCATGTCCGCTGAAGGTGACCTATTCTCGGACACATTCTGTCACATCCTGGTGCCTGTGGAGGATGTAACCAGGGGTGTAGCTGCTCAGGGCCAGTCCGCTGAAGGTGCACTGTTCTCGGACACATGTTCCTCAAATCCTGGTCCTCCTGGAGGATATAGAGGGGTCTAGAGGCTCATGGCATGTCCGCTGAAGGTGCAGTATTCTCGGACACCTTTGAGCAGGGTCCTACCCCTCTGGAGGTCTGAAAACTGTGGATTTTTTCTAAGTCCATTTTGGTTAACCATGGGTAGGGTTTTGGTTAACCATGGGTACGAAAAAGTTGGGGGTGGTGGCGGAGGCTCCACAAAATACCCTCCCGACCGAAAACGGTCAGTCCGACGACCATGCACCTTTCTCGGACACCTTCTGGAAATCCCCCTAAGGCCTGGAGGATCACAGAAAGAGGTTTTGCCACCGGGTGACGGCGCGAAATCGAGAGCACCCTAAAAAAGTGGACTTAGGCTCAGAACGAAAAATAAAAAAAGTTCCACAAAGAGGTAACTCAGCCTCTGAGTGTCCGATTTTCAAGCGGTTTGAAGCGGACTGTTGACCACACTCTCATCCCTCTCCTCTCCTAAACCGTCTGACCGATTGGAAACCGTGACCCGCCAGGGGAGGCACCCTGTCTCACAGGTCCCACCTCCCCGCCACCGCGGTCAGCCTCCAGGCCTGGGACGCCGAGGGCTCTACGGAGCTCTCTGTCACTGCGCCGAACCCTTCTCTAGCGAGAATTTGCCCCGGATGAGTGGGGAGAGGCATATTAGTGGCTGAGGTACCTGAGAAGCACAGGTTCGAACCCCGCGAAGGGCAAGTCTCTGTGAAACCACCCATTAAAGGTGTTAGTTTCGACGAAACCACCTGAAAATCGTAGGATCGAACCCCACATGAAGCAACTCGGTCCTTGTCACATAGGTCTCTCTGGCTCAAGAGGAAGGCTCGACTCTATAAGGCTCGACACATTGCATCCTTAAAAACCTACACATAATAAGCAGCTCAACACCCCGTAGTGCAACTGCGCTACACACTAAACAAACACACCACACAGTGGGGCGTGGCAGATCGGTATGAATCTCCGGTTTTCATGAGGCGAACTTGTGCTGATGACTGATCGTCTGAAGGCTGTGGCGGCAAGCGAGAAACGGAGCAAGCTATCTAGAATTCAATGGCGACCTCAGTTAGACGTCCAGCAGTGCTGGGAGCTCTGTGTGTGTCTGTGGGAGCCTCATGAAGCTCACTGTGTTTGGGGGCAGTGGGCTGGGGCTGAGGGCAGTACTGGGGGTTAGGGTTAGTGCTGGGCAGTGCTGGGAGCTCTGTGTGTGTCTGTGGGACCCTCAGAGAGCTTTAATAGCAGGCAGAATTTTTGGGCCTAAAGGGAGACAAGTGTGAGCCATTGGGGCTTGCTGTGACTTAATACAGTACACAGGGCAGTGTTTGGAGCTCTCTGTGTGTCTCTCTGACCTCTGGGGACCTTTAATAGACAGCAGGCTAATTAGGCCTGTCTGGGGAGGTGTGTGTGTCTGTAGGCCTCCCAGTAAGTGAACCCAACACACTGGGCAGTGTTTGGAGCTCTCTGTGTGTCTCTCTGACCTCTGGGGACCTTTAATAGACAACAGGCTTCTTAGGCCTGTCTGGGGAGGTGTGTGTGTCTGTAGGCCTCCCAGTAAGTGAACACAACACACTGGGCAGTGCTGGGAGCTCTCTGTGTGTCTCTCTGACCTTTAGGGACCTTTAATAGACAGCAGGCTTCTTAGGCCTGTCTGGGGAGGAGTGTGTGTCTGTCGGCCTCCCAGTAAGTGAACACAACACACTGGGCAGTGCTGGGAGCTCTCTGTGTGTCTCTCTGACCTTTGGGGACCTTTAATAGACAGCAGGCTTCTTAGGCCTGTCTGGGGAGGTGTGTGTGTCTGTCGGCCTCCCAGTAAGTGAACACAACACACTGGGCAGTGCTGGGAGCTCTCTGTGTGTCTCTCTGACCTTTGGGGACCTTTAATAGACAGCAGGCTTCTTAGGCCTGTCTGGGGAGGTGTGTGTGTCTGTAGGCCTCCCAGTAAGTGAACCCAACACACTGGGCAGTGTTTGGAGCTGTCTGGGTGTCTCTCTGACCTTTGGGGACCTTTAATAGACAGCAGGCTTCTTAGGACTGTCTGGGGAGGTGTGTGTGAAAACCTTAAGAGACTAATGAAAACCTTAAGAGAGTCATAGTTACTTTTCCATAAGACTCATAGTATGACTCTCTTATGGAACCTTAAGAGACTCATAGTTACTGATTAACCATGGGTAAAAAAAAGTTGGGGGTGCTGGCGCGAGCTCCATGGCCTACCCTCCCGAGCCAAAACGGTCAGTCCGACGACAGTGCACTTTTTTCGGACACTCTCTGAGGATTCCCCTTAAGCCTGGAGGATGCCAAAAAGAGGTTTTGCCACCGGGTACCATCTCGGGACTAGAGAGCTCCTTTTCAGAAGCCTCCTGGAGGATTGTAACAAGGCCCCAGAAGCTCATAGAGAGTCCGTTGATGGTGCATCTTTCTTGGGCACATGTTTTTGACATTATGGTGCATCTGGAAGTCGAAAACAAGGGACTCGAAGCTCGCAGAGAGTCCGTTGATGGTGCATCTTTGGCGGACACATGTTTTTGACATTATGGTGCCTCTGGAAGTCGAAAACAAGGGACTCGAAGCTGGTAAAGAGTCCGTTGATGGTGCTCTGTCCTCGGAAACATTATGTTCACATCCTGGTGCCTGTGGAGGATGTAACTAGGGGTGTAGCTGCACAAGGCCAGTCCGCTGAAGGTGACCTATTCTCGGACACATTCTGTCACATCCTGGTGCCTGTGGAGGATGTAACTAGGGGTGTAGCTGCACATGGCCAGTCCGCTGAAGGTGCACTGTTCTCGGACACATGTTCCTCAAATCCTGGTCCTCCTGGAGGATATAGAGGGGTCTAGAGGCTCATGGCATGTCCGCTGAAGGTGCAGTATTCTCGGACACCTTTGAGCAGGGTCCTACCCCTCTGGAGGTCTGAATATTCTGGATTTTTTCTAAGTCCATTTTGGTTAACCATGGGTAGGGTTTTGGTTAACCATGGGTACGAAAAAGTTGGGGGTGGTGGCGAGGGCTCCACAAAATACCCTCCCGACCGAAAACGGTCAGTCCGACGACCATGCACCTTTCTCGGACACCTTCTGAAAATCCCCCTAAGGCCTGGAGGATCACAGAAAGAGGTTTTGCCACCGGGTGACGGCGTGAAATCGAGAGCACCCTAAAAAAGTGGACTTAGACTCAGAACGAAAAATAAAAAAAGTTCCACAAAGAGGTAACTCAGCCTCTGAGTGTCCGATTTTCAAGCGGTTTGAAGCGGACTGTTGACCACACTCTCCTCCCTCTCCCGGAGGATATATAGGGGTCTAGAGGCTCAAGGCATGTCCGCTGAAGGTGACCTATTCTCGGACACATTCTGTCACATCCTGGTGCCTGTGGAGGATGTAACCAGGGGTGTAGCTGCTCAGGGCCAGTCCGCTGAAGGTGCACTGTTCTCGGACACATGTTCCTCAAATCCTGGTCCTCCTGGAGGATATAGAGGGGTCTAGAGGCTCATGGCATGTCCGCTGAAGGTGCAGTATTCTCGGACACCTTTGAGCAGGGTCCTACCCCTCTGGAGGTCTGAAAACTGTGGATTTTTTCTAAGTCCATTTTGGTTAACCATGGGTAGGGTTTTGGTTAACCATGGGTACGAAAAAGTTGGGGGTGGTGGCGGAGGCTCCACAAAATACCCTCCCGACCGAAAACGGTCAGTCCGACGACCATGCACCTTTCTCGGACACCTTCTGGAAATCCCCCTAAGGCCTGGAGGATCACAGAAAGAGGTTTTGCCACCGGGTGACGGCGCGAAATCGAGAGCACCCTAAAAAAGTGGACTTAGGCTCAGAACGAAAAATAAAAAAAGTTCCACAAAGAGGTAACTCAGCCTCTGAGTGTCCGATTTTCAAGCGGTTTGAAGCGGACTGTTGACCACACTCTCTTCCCTCTCCTCTCCTAAACCTTCTGACCGATTGGAAACCGTGACCCGCCAGGGGAGGCACCCTGTCTCACAGGTCCCACCTCCCCGCCACCGCGGTCAGCCTCCAGGCCTGGGACGCCGAGGGCTCTACGGAGCTCTCTGTCACTGCGCCGAACCCTTCTCTAGCGAGAATTTGCCCCGGATGAGTGGGGAGAGGCATATTAGTGGCTGAGGTACCTGAGAAGCACAGGTTCGAACCCCGCGAAGGGCAAGTCTCTGTGAAACCACCCATTAAAGGTGTTAGTTTCGACGAAACCACCTGAAAATCGTAGGATCGAACCCCACATGAAGCAACTCGGTCCTTGTCACATAGGTCTCTCTGGCTCAAGAGGAAGGCTCGACTCTATAAGGCTCGACACATTGCATCCTTAAAAACCTACACATAATAAGCAGCTCAACACCCCGTAGTGCAACTGCGCTACACACTAAACAAACACACCACACAGTGGGGCGTGGCAGATCGGTATGAATCTCCGGTTTTCATGAGGCGAACTTGTGCTGATGACTGATCGTCTGAAGGCTGTGGCGGCAAGCGAGAAACGGAGCAAGCTATCTAGAATTCAATGGCGACCTCAGTTAGACGTCCAGCAGTGCTGGGAGCTCTGTGTGTGTCTGTGGGAGCCTCATGAAGCTCACTGTGTTTGGGGGCAGTGGGCTGGGGCTGAGGGCAGTACTGGGGGTTAGGGTTAGTGCTGGGCAGTGCTGGGAGCTCTGTGTGTGTCTGTGGGACCCTCAGAGAGCTTTAATAGCAGGCAGAATGTTTGGGCCTAAAGGGAGACAAGTGTGAGCCATTGGGGCTTGCTGTGACTTAATACAGTACACAGGGCAGTGTTTGGAGCTCTCTGTGTGTCTCTCTGACCTCTGGGGACCTTTAATAGGCAGCAGGCTAATTAGGCCTGTCTGGGGAGGTGTGTGTGTCTGTAGGCCTCCCAGTAAGTGAACCCAACACACTGGGCAGTGTTTGGAGCTCTCTGTGTGTCTCTCTGACCTCTGGGGACCTTTAATAGACAACAGGCTTCTTAGGCCTGTCTGGGGAGGTGTGTGTGTCTGTAGGCCTCCCAGTAAGTGAACACAACACACTGGGCAGTGCTGGGAGCTCTCTGTGTGTCTCTCTGACCTTTGGGGACCTTTAATAGACAGCAGGCTTCTTAGGCCTGTCTGGGGAGGTGTGTGTGTCTGTCGGCCTCCCAGTAAGTGAACACAACACACTGGGCAGTGCTGGGAGCTCTCTGTGTGTCTCTCTGACCTTTGGGGACCTTTAATAGACAGCAGGCTTCTTAGGCCTGTCTGGGGAGGTGTGTGTGTCTGTCGGCCTCCCAGTAAGTGAACACAACACACTGGGCAGTGCTGGGAGCTCTCTGTGTGTCTCTCTGACCTTTGGGGACCTTTAATAGACAGCAGGCTTCTTAGGCCTGTCTGGGGAGGTGTGTGTGTCTGTAGGCCTCCCAGTAAGTGAACCCAACACACTGGGCAGTGTTTGGAGCTGTCTGGGTGTCTCTCTGACCTTTGGGGACCTTTAATAGACAGCAGGCTTCTTAGGACTGTCTGGGGAGGTGTGTGTGAAAACCTTAAGAGACTAATGAAAACCTTAAGAGAGTCATAGTTACTTTTCCATAAGAGTCATAGTATGACTCTCTTATGGAACCTTAAGAGACTCATAGTTACTGGTTAACCATGGGTAAAAAAAAGTTGGGGGTGCTGGCGCGAGCTCCATGGCCTACCCTCCCGAGCCAAAACGGTCAGTCCGACGACAGTGCACTTTTTTCGGACACTCTCTGAGGATTCCCCTTAAGCCTGGAGGATGCCAAAAAGAGGTTTTGCCACCGGGTACCATCTCGGGACTAGAGAGCTCCTTTTCAGAAGCCTCCTGGAGGATTGTAACAAGGCCCCAGAAGCTCATAGAGAGTCCGTTGATGGTGCATCTTTCTTGGGCACATGTTTTTGACATTATGGTGCATCTGGAAGTCGAAAACAAGGGACTCGAAGCTCGCAGAGAGTCCGTTGATGGTGCATCTTTGGCGGACACATGTTTTTGACATTATGGTGCCTCTGGAAGTCGAAAACAAGGGACTCGAAGCTGGTAAAGAGTCCGTTGATGGTGCTCTGTCCTCGGAAACATTATGTTCACATCCTGGTGCCTGTGGAGGATGTAACTAGGGGTGTAGCTGCACAAGGCCAGTCCGCTGAAGGTGACCTATTCTCGGACACATTCTGTCACATCCTGGTGCCTGTGGAGGATGTAACTAGGGGTGTAGCTGCACATGGCCAGTCCGCTGAAGGTGCACTGTTCTCGGACACATGTTCCTCAAATCCTGGTCCTCCTGGAGGATATAGAGGGGTCTAGAGGCTCATGGCATGTCCGCTGAAGGTGCAGTATTCTCGGACACCTTTGAGCAGGGTCCTACCCCTCTGGAGGTCTGAATATTCTGGATTTTTTCTGAGTCCATTTTGGTTAACCATGGGTAGGGTTTTGGTTAACCATGGGTACGAAAAAGTTGGGGGTGGTGGCGAGGGCTCCACAAAATACCCTCCCGACCGAAAACGGTCAGTCCGACGACCATGCACCTTTCTCGGACACCTTCTGAAAATCCCCCTAAGGCCTGGAGGATCACAGAAAGAGGTTTTGCCACCGGGTGACGGCGTGAAATCGAGAGCACCCTAAAAAAGTGGACTTAGACTCAGAACGAAAAATAAAAAAAGTTCCACAAAGAGGTAACTCAGCCTCTGAGTGTCCGATTTTCAAGCGGTTTGAAGCGGACTGTTGACCACACTCTCCTCCCTCTCCCGGAGGATATATAGGGGTCTAGAGGCTCAAGGCATGTCCGCTGAAGGTGACCTATTCTCGGACACATTCTGTCACATCCTGGTGCCTGTGGAGGATGTAACCAGGGGTGTAGCTGCTCAGGGCCAGTCCGCTGAAGGTGCACTGTTCTCGGACACATGTTCCTCAAATCCTGGTCCTCCTGGAGGATATAGAGGGGTCTAGAGGCTCATGGCATGTCCGCTGAAGGTGCAGTATTCTCGGACACCTTTGAGCAGGGTCCTACCCCTCTGGAGGTCTGAAAACTGTGGATTTTTTCTAAGTCCATTTTGGTTAACCATGGGTAGGGTTTTGGTTAACCATGGGTACGAAAAAGTTGGGGGTGGTGGCGGAGGCTCCACAAAATACCCTCCCGACCGAAAACGGTCAGTCCGACGACCATGCACCTTTCTCGGACACCTTCTGGAAATCCCCCTAAGGCCTGGAGGATCACAGAAAGAGGTTTTGCCACCGGGTGACGGCGCGAAATCGAGAGCACCCTAAAAAAGTGGACTTAGGCTCAGAACGAAAAATAAAAAAAGTTCCACAAAGAGGTAACTCAGCCTCTGAGTGTCCGATTTTCAAGCGGTTTGAAGCGGACTGTTGACCACACTCTCTTCCCTCTCCTCTCCTAAACCTTCTGACCGATTGGAAACCGTGACCCGCCAGGGGAGGCACCCTGTCTCACAGGTCCCACCTCCCCGCCACCGCGGTCAGCCTCCAGGCCTGGGACGCCGAGGGCTCTACGGAGCTCTCTGTCACTGCGCCGAACCCTTCTCTAGCGAGAATTTGCCCCGGATGAGTGGGGAGAGGCATATTAGTGGCTGAGGTACCTGAGAAGCACAGGTTCGAACCCCGCGAAGGGCAAGTCTCTGTGAAACCACCCATTAAAGGTGTTAGTTTCGACGAAACCACCTGAAAATCGTAGGATCGAACCCCACATGAAGCAACTCGGTCCTTGTCACATAGGTCTCTCTGGCTCAAGAGGAAGGCTCGACTCTATAAGGCTCGACACATTGCATCCTTGAAAACCTACACATAATAAGCAGCTCAACACCCCGTAGTGCAACTGCGCTACACACTAAACAAACACACCACACAGTGGGGCGTGGCAGATCGGTATGAATCTCCGGTTTTCATGAGGCGAACTTGTGCTGATGACTGATCGTCTGAAGGCTGTGGCGGCAAGCGAGAAACGGAGCAAGCTATCTAGAATTCAATGGCGACCTCAGTTAGACGTCCAGCAGTGCTGGGAGCTCTGTGTGTGTCTGTGGGAGCCTCATGAAGCTCACTGTGTTTGGGGGCAGTGGGCTGGGGCTGAGGGCAGTACTGGGGGTTAGGGTTAGTGCTGGGCAGTGCTGGGAGCTCTGTGTGTGTCTGTGGGACCCTCAGAGAGCTTTAATAGCAGGCAGAATTTTTGGGCCTAAAGGGAGACAAGTGTGAGCCATTGGGGCTTGCTGTGACTTAATACAGTACACAGGGCAGTGTTTGGAGCTCTCTGTGTGTCTCTCTGACCTCTGGGGACCTTTAATAGGCAGCAGGCTAATTAGGCCTGTCTGGGGAGGTGTGTGTGTCTGTAGGCCTCCCAGTAAGTGAACCCAACACACTGGGCAGTGTTTGGAGCTCTCTGTGTGTCTCTCTGACCTCTGGGGACCTTTAATAGACAACAGGCTTCTTAGGCCTGTCTGGGGAGGTGTGTGTGTCTGTAGGCCTCCCAGTAAGTGAACACAACACACTGGGCAGTGCTGGGAGCTCTCTGTGTGTCTCTCTGACCTTTGGGGACCTTTAATAGACAGCAGGCTTCTTAGGCCTGTCTGGGGAGGTGTGTGTGTCTGTCGGCCTCCCAGTAAGTGAACACAACACACTGGGCAGTGCTGGGAGCTCTCTGTGTGTCTCTCTGACCTTTGGGGACCTTTAATAGACAGCAGGCTTCTTAGGCCTGTCTGGGGAGGTGTGTGTGTCTGTCGGCCTCCCAGTAAGTGAACACAACACACTGGGCAGTGCTGGGAGCTCTCTGTGTGTCTCTCTGACCTTTGGGGACCTTTAATAGACAGCAGGCTTCTTAGGCCTGTCTGGGGAGGTGTGTGTGTCTGTAGGCCTCCCAGTAAGTGAACCCAACACACTGGGCAGTGTTTGGAGCTGTCTGGGTGTCTCTCTGACCTTTGGGGACCTTTAATAGACAGCAGGCTTCTTAGGACTGTCTGGGGAGGTGTGTGTGAAAACCTTAAGAGACTAATGAAAACCTTAAGAGAGTCATAGTTACTTTTCCATAAGAGTCATAGTATGACTCTCTTATGGAACCTTAAGAGACTCATAGTTACTGGTTAACCATGGGTAAAAAAAAGTTGGGGGTGCTGGCGCGAGCTCCATGGCCTACCCTCCCGAGCCAAAACGGTCAGTCCGACGACAGTGCACTTTTTTCGGACACTCTCTGAGGATTCCCCTTAAGCCTGGAGGATGCCAAAAAGAGGTTTTGCCACCGGGTACCATCTCGGGACTAGAGAGCTCCTTTTCAGAAGCCTCCTGGAGGATTGTAACAAGGCCCCAGAAGCTCATAGAGAGTCCGTTGATGGTGCATCTTTCTTGGGCACATGTTTTTGACATTATGGTGCATCTGGAAGTCGAAAACAAGGGACTCGAAGCTCGCAGAGAGTCCGTTGATGGTGCATCTTTGGCGGACACATGTTTTTGACATTATGGTGCCTCTGGAAGTCGAAAACAAGGGACTCGAAGCTGGTAAAGAGTCCGTTGATGGTGCTCTGTCCTCGGAAACATTATGTTCACATCCTGGTGCCTGTGGAGGATGTAACTAGGGGTGTAGCTGCACAAGGCCAGTCCGCTGAAGGTGACCTATTCTCGGACACATTCTGTCACATCCTGGTGCCTGTGGAGGATGTAACTAGGGGTGTAGCTGCACATGGCCAGTCCGCTGAAGGTGCACTGTTCTCGGACACATGTTCCTCAAATCCTGGTCCTCCTGGAGGATATAGAGGGGTCTAGAGGCTCATGGCATGTCCGCTGAAGGTGCAGTATTCTCGGACACCTTTGAGCAGGGTCCTACCCCTCTGGAGGTCTGAATATTCTGGATTTTTTTCTAAGTCCATTTTGGTTAACCATGGGTAGGGTTTTGGTTAACCATGGGTACGAAAAAGTTGGGGGTGGTGGCGAGGGCTCCACAAAATACCCTCCCGACCGAAAACGGTCAGTCCGACGACCATGCACCTTTCTCGGACACCTTCTGAAAATCCCCCTAAGGCCTGGAGGATCACAGAAAGAGGTTTTGCCACCGGGTGACGGCGCGAAATCGAGAGCAGTGGCGGACCTAGTCATTTGGGGGCCTAAGGCGAAAACATAGCCAGGGGCCCTCTTCATCCGTCCTTTTAATGCAAAAAAAAAGGGCCACCTCAAAGCAGGGGCGGACTGGGGGGAAAAAGTGGCCCGGGAGTTGTCTGTCAGAGCGGCCCACTTAATATACGGCGCGTTGCCCGCTCAATGTATGCAAAATACCCATACACTTAACATAATTTTGGATGATTACAAAGAAATAACATTATATATGTTTTTTAATAACATTTGGATCCACAAATTTGCCTGGATGGACACATGGAATAAAATGATACTGGCTATTGTAACACTCCAAGGAAGGTAGGGCCTATAGTTTGCTAGATGAATATGCTTAACTCTGGGCTAGTATCAGATGGTTAGGCCTATATGTATAACTACAGAGCCTTTAGGAATAAATGTCAGCAGAGAAAGAGTACACAATTTTTTTGATAATGATTAGGGCGACCTACATTAAGCAATATCATTTTTTTTGTAGGCTGATTAACTCATACAGCAATACCTTTTTGTATAGTAGATGGCAGCACACAATCAAAATATTTCCCCTCTACCTACATAGCTACAGTAGCTAGTTATATGGAAGAAAGTTGCATTCAGGAGCCTTCATAAGCAAACATGATTTGGCTCCGCATTAAATTATCCCACTTTTTCATTATCCACATGTCTCAAATGTTGTATGATGCAACATAGCTTTACAGGACACATAAATGTCCAGTAACAACGTAAAGAAGGGGGCAACATATAAGTCAAAACCAACTATATTTATTGACTGATCTCGAAAGTATTGGCTTACAAAAGCTAACTAAGTCTTCACAAAGAAAATAACTCAGTGTTAGGGCAAAAAGCGAACATTCACACTGTACAACCTATGAAAAGTGACAGCGGTAGCCTACAAATAAAGAAATACAGACCGCGTTAGCCACTTCACAGCGTGCTAGCCATGATTTTCTTTCGTTCCAATTCTTGGATGTAGGGTTCCACCCTTGATAGAAACCTGTTGAATCGATACATTTGGTGTAGGAAGTCCTAATTGTTTTGTTGTCAATTTATCTTAATTAGTACGCCGACAGAGAAAAAAATCTCCTTTTCCTGAAAGCAGTTCGTCGCCACAATCGCCCTTAAGGTCCGCCGCCACTGGTTTGAACTTTGTTGTAGAAATGAACAGAACAGAACATACGATGGGGTGTAAACATCAGTGGTAATGATAGTGTTGCATGCTGGGTGTGTGATTATGTGTGTGTCTGTGTGTGTGTGTGTGTGTGTAGGGGTGTTAAAGGTGTCTACGAGCGAGACATGCAAGTATTAGGCTAGAGTGATTAACATTTAATAACAAATAAACATAGTAAGACTGACGGAGGAGATTAGAAAATAGTAAGACAATAGTAACCATGAGTGTGAATACAGGTCACTAGGAGTAGTATAAATAGCAGACAGTGAATACCGTTGGTTATCATGACAGGTATTTAATGTATTCGCTTAAGCAAGGAAAACTGTCGCAACCGACGATATCTGCGGGAGGGCCGGTTGGTTATGGACTTAGGCCGTCCCATCAGTGCCTGGGTGGGCAATTTATCGTGGGCTTTCTGCTGGGTGAGGGCCTAAGGCAGTTGCCTAGTTCGCCTTAATGGTAGGTCCGCCACTGGGTACAGGTATGTGGGAGAAGAAATAAATAATTATTACACATAAAGAACACAAATGTATTTGTATGAGACGATTGTTTAAATTTAGATAGAAATATAGTGGGGTTGTTGAGTTTTGTGTTCTCATTAATAGTTTTTTATGTTGCTGATTTGTATCCTATTGTGTCAATTATACTAATTTTATGTGTTCTGTAAGTTATGGGAAATGCACTTATGGAGCTCTTAATTTGATATAAATATCCGCGGAGAGGATGTGAAAAAAACGGAACTCATAATTCCCAAATCGTAGGTTCGTATCCCGTCTGCAGACAAAACCAGTTGTGGGTCCAAATATTGTTAAAGCAGTTAGAAATGCATTTCTCAGATAGGTATGGATGCAGAAACACCCACATTTTCTTCCTCCTTCCTCCTCTCTTCTTTTCTCCTCTCTTTTCTCCCTTTTTCCTTCTTCCCCCTCTTTTTTCTCCCCCCCCCTCTTAGATGGCCTTATGGGCCCCAGCTTGAGCGCTGAACCCTAACCAGTAGGCCACGGTTGCCTCTGACAGAAAAGGAGGAGAAATCTGTCATCTCTTCCTGTGCTACCACTGCAGCTCTCATAGCACTAGGAATTCAGCCATTTACATCAGCACTCAGCTTGCATTTACACCTAAAGACAACACACACACACACAGGCACACAGACACACACACAGGCACACAGACAAACACACAGGCACACAGACACACAGACACACACACACAACTCTCTCTCTTTCACACACACACCGAGAAAGTTTCAAGGCACCCTCAAATTCTTCAAATTCCTCTGTTGACTGTTTCAAGAGTCCCCCTGAAGCAAAGCCTGAACCCGCCTCTCAGAATCTCTCCCCAGTATATAAGCCTGACCTACTCTGTCGCCATTTTGTGGGCGAAAGAGCTGGAGAGTGGAGCAGCAAGATTCTTAAAGACAAATTTCAGAGACATTTCTTTCAAGATTGCCGTGAGTTTTCAAGACGGTGAGTGTTCTGTTATTACAAGTATGTTTAGCTATTGAGTTGTAACTATTAGTTAGATGGTTAGTGGCTGGAGAAGCTGTGTGGCAGTCAGCCAGGGGGGAGGTGGGAGGGGAGCTGTGTGTGTGTGTGTGTGTGCGTTTGTGAGTGTGTGTTTGTGTGTGTTGGTCTTGGTGTATTACGACCCCAATTTACCTGAATACATACCAACACTATGAGGACATTTGGGATTATGAAGACCGAGGCCCTGTCCTCATAATCCCGACATTGTATTTGAGTTTATTTCAGCCTGAGGAACAACCTCCCGCTTTTTTGGGCGAAGTCCTAATAAACCACAAAACATGTTTTTTTGTGTATTGATGTGTATCCCAGGAAAAAAAATGCGCCAACTATCGACAGGTTTTGTCACTGCAGAGTCATACACATTTCTGTCCAAAAACATACACAAAATGGGCGTGTATTGGGAATGTACGTTGGAAATAAGCGGGAAGCATGATGCGCAGGCGCAGTAGCAACTTTACACTTTCAGGTAAATTGGGGTCGTAATACACCAAGACCAACACTTTGCCTTCCCCTGCGAGAACAACATCTAAAATTAAGAAGACAAGAGTGTCTACAACCAAAACGGTAAGTTTAAGTTTTTTCATTCATATTTCATCCATATCACATTCATTTGAAAAATTGTCACGCGACGTGTGTAGAAATCAAGGTTGGAGAAGGCAAGCATCTTATATCTTTAGCTAGGCTATGCTAGCTAGCTAGCTAGCTAGGGTGGCAATATATGTCAGTTTAGCCTTACAGCAAAGGAAGAGTAACAGTGTCAACTTGTGTTGATTAGAACCTGCAAAGGGTTTACGTTTTATTCACTTCATTTTGGTTAAGCCCTTTTTCATTTACTATTACTTCGTTTCTGGTCATTCCAATCCCCCGAGTCAACAGCATATCTTGGTTTGCTTCCCATACTTAGCCCCAGAAACATCGTGGTGCTTGTAGTAGTCTAGTGTGGTTTATTACAGTTAGAGAATTAAATATCAGAAAGTGATTCGCCATTATTCATTAATACATTTTACCGTGTGTGAAGGCTGGTGAGTGAATGTTTAAATTGCATTTGCAAAGTTATAATTTGCGGTATTCGCCCGAGATTCGTGAGCTAGTTTGCAAACTTGCAATATTCGATGGGCGCTGTTCGCTGGCGTAGTCTGACGTTGCTTAAGTATAGCTTGTTAGTTTTAGACAAACCATGAGATGGGTTAATCAGAAAATAAGAAGATATCTTCATTAATAACGTTAATTGAAGTATCTGCTGTCTACCATTATTTTGTGGTGAATGTCACACTATCAGAATTTATCAGTCACGGTTTCAATGTAAATCTTTAAAGGAACGAGTAGACCGAATTGAAGAATACAAGAAGGTAGTTTGCAAAATATGTATAACCTTAACTGTTAATCGACTATACTATATATGAAACATTATAATTTGCAGAATTTGCCCGGGATTAGAAGGCTAGTTTGCAATATTTGATTAGTGCTTGAGCTACTGCTCGCATGCGATATCTCCATTGAATAACGTTATTTTAAGTATCTGCTGTCTACCATTATCTTGTGGTGAATGTCACACTGCCATGCCAGCATCATATCAGTCAGCTATTATTTACCAACGAGTGGTGACATCTTTGCGTTGTCTATTCAGATTAGCTGTATAGAAACTCATCTTCAAATATGTGATTACTTTTTGCAGATAATGTTTTGTGTCAATTACTGTTTTACTGAAAGGGGCTTTTTATTTGTCATTTTTTTCTCCCAGATGAGTTCAGTCTCTCCTTTTCAGATATGTTGATGGTGAGTATGAGTCTTGTTTTGTGGTCTATATTGCCCAGTAAAAACAGCACTTCCAAGCTCTCCAGCACTACAACCAAAACCAATTGATACGGCGGGTGAAATAAGTATTGAACACGTCACCATTTTTCTCAGTAAATATATTTCCAAAGGTGTTATTGACATGAAATTTTCACCAGATGTTGGTAACAACCCAGGTAATCCAAACATACAAGAAACCAAAACTATTTTTTTCAGAAATTAAGCTATGTCTAATAATATGAAAAGACACAGGGACAAAGTATTGAACACGCTTACTGTTATTTATTGAATACTTTGTACAAAAGCCTTTGTAGCTAATGACGGCTTCAAGACGCTTCCTGTATGGAGAAACTACTTGTATGCATTGCTCAGATGTGAGTTTGGCCCATTCTTCCACACAAACAGTCTTCATATCTTGAAAGTTCTGTGGGCCTCTTCTATGAACTCTGATCTTCAGTTCTTAGATTTTCAAATGGATTCAATTCAGGTGATTGTCTGGGCCATTCCAGCATCCTTATTTTCTTTCTCTGAAACCAATTGAGAGTGTCCTTGGCTGATCATTGTCTTGCTGAAATGTCCACCCTTGTTTCATCTTCAACATCCTGGTAGATGGCAGCACATTTTTATCAAGGATGTCTCGGTACAGTTCTCCATTCATCCTTGCTTCAATTGTGTGACGTTTGCCAGTACCTTATGCTGAAAAGCAGTCCCACACCATGATGTTTCCACCTCCAAACGTCACTGTTGGGATGATGTGCAGTGCCATGTCTCCTACAAACATGGTGTGCATTATGTCATCCAAAGAGTTCAATTTTGCTCTCATCTGACCAGACTATTCTCCCAGTATTTCACAGACTTGTCAACATTTCGTGCTGCGAACTTTCAACGAGCTTCAACATGCTTTTTTCTTCAGTAATGGAGTCTTATGTGGTGAGTGTGCATACAGGCCATGGCGGTTGAGTGCATTCTTTTAAACAACTGCACCTGCAAATTTCAGGTCTTACTGAAGCTCTCCACGAGTGGTCCTTGGCTCTTTGACAACTCCTCTGATAATTCTTTTCACTCCTCTGTCAGAAATCTTCCGAGGAGCACCTGGTCGTGGCTAGCTTATGGTGAAATGATGTTCTTTCCACTTTTAGAAATGCGTCTGTAACCAATGCCATCAGTATGTTTTGCAACAATAAGGTTGCAAAGGTCTTGAGAAAGCTCTTTGCTTTTACCCATCATGAGATGCTTCTTGTGTGACACCTTGGTAATAAGACACCTTTTTATAGGCCATCAATTGGGATATTAATTTGCACTGACTAACGGCCGGATTGCTTTCTAATTACTGAAAGATTCCAGCTGTTTTCTTAGCTTTCCATGCCTTTTTGCACCTTCCTTTCTTCATGTGTTCAATACTTTTTTCCTGTGTTATTTCACATTAATACACATTACTTAATTTCTGAATGTATTTTTTTATTTTTTTTTTGTATGTATGTATTACTTGGGTTGTTGCCAACATGCGGTGAAAGTTGCATGTCAATAGCACCTTTGGAAATATATTTACTGAGAAAAATGGCGACGTTCACCCGCTTACCGTAAATCCTCCAATTGTGGCCGGGGCTTGTATTTACTTAAGCTACACAGCGCACCGGCCTTTATTTGGGGCAGGCTTGTATTAGGGGCAATTTTATTATTTAAATAATGGGCATAATTGCAGTAGGCTAATATAATTCATTGCATGCATTCAACACTTCCTGCACATCGCGTAGCGCTTTAGGTGCGGTGTCAACATAAAAAATAAACATCGGAGTTATGGTCTCCACTGTCAGTCACGGAGGAAAAGATTTCCAAAGCCTGGATTTTAATAATTTTTCTAGACACTCTATAATGCTTATCGCGGACTGAAAACATGTACTCAACGAGCTGGTTTGATATCCAGCCTAACTTTCTTTCTACCTCCACCTGCTAGTCGTAGCGTATCGCATTCGTCTCGGGTCAATGTCAAACTTCTTTGCTATTTTTTCTCCCGAATGTTCTTCAGCAATCAGCATACACCGTCTCTTTGAATCTAATATCAAAGTTACGTAAGTCTACTACTGCTTTATGATCCCTTCTGGAAAAAGTAACCTAGCAAACTAAAACGTTACAGATAAACAACAGTAGGCTGTACGATACGTGCATTTAGGCTAAACAATAACGAATTCGCCTAGTAGCCTAGTCCTACGTGGCAAACAGCCCATGAAATTAGCCAACAATATTATTTAATAAAATATTAAACATGAGGAGAACATGTATTTTTGAAATGCATTCAATTAAATTGTGATGTCTACTTTGAGCTGACGGACTGATGCTGGTAGGCTACAGTATAGGCTACTTTATTTTACCCCCGGCTTGTATTCGGGGCCCGGCCTTTATTTGTCCGTATGGACCACGACCCCGGCTACTATCTGAAGCCCGGCTTCTAATTGAATCCCGGCCTTTATTTGAGGATTTACGGTATTTCACCCGCTGTATAGCCACACAGTGTAACAAATTAAAGAAATTGAGTTCTTCAGCACTGTCACAGTAGTGTAATGAAACAGTTGGCAAGAACTGGAAGTGAGATTTTGAATGCTAGCCCTTTTGGTTTAGAAGGATTTTGTGATGTCACAGTTATGAGTGAAGGCAGATTTCTTGATAGGCTAAACCATACACAACTCTGTCTGGAACCACACTGCACTGGGAGGACACCATGATTTACAAGGACTTTGTGATGTCACAGTTATGAGCGAAGGCAGATTTCTAGATGGCTACACCATACACAACTCTGGCATCACACTGCACTGGGAGGACACCATGATTTACAAGGACTTTGTGATGTCACAGTTATGAGCGAAGGCAGATTTCTAGATGGCTACACCATACACAACTCTGGCATCACACTGCACTGGGAGGACACCATGATTTACAAGGACTTTGTGATGTCACAGTTATGAGCGAAGGCAGATTTCTAGATGGCTACACCATACACAACTCTGGCACCACACTGCACTGGGAGGACACCATGATTTACGAGGAGTTTGTCAGTGATCCACAAGAAGCCATATATCCAGATTAATTATTATGCGTTTGTTAAACTGAAGTCTGTGTTTTATGAAAGGTTTAATCTTCTACTTTACAGGATTGCAGAGTTGCTTCCACCAGGGAGGTGGCAGCGTCATCCTTGCCTGACGTGAGCTCAGAGAAGGTATAGTACATTTATGTGATCTGCAAAAGGGTTATTAGATATTTGTAGTGAATTTCCATCTATAATGACGGATGGAAACTTTTAAATAACCTTAAACTGTTGAAACGAAAGAGGTCCATTTGCATGATATAATAGCTAGTTATCTAGCTGATCTTAGTAACACATTGCACTGGAAGGACAATATGGTTCACAACCATTTTGTGATATCACAGTTATGAGCGAAGGCAGATTTCTTGATAGGCTAAACCATACACACCCCATCACCCCATCTCAACACCCCACCACACAACCTCCAAATCACCTCCACACCCCACCACACACCTCCACACCCCACTAAACACCACTACACCACCTCCACACCCCACTAAACACCACTACACCACCTCCACACCCCACCACACACCTCCACACCCACCCACACACCTCCACACCCCACTAAACACCACTACACCACCTCCACACCCCACCACACACCTCCACACCCACCCACACACCTCCACACCCCACTAAACACCACTACACCACCTCCACACCCCACCACACACCTCCACACCCACCCACACACCTCCACACCCCACTAAACACCACTACACCACCTCCACACCCCACCACACACCTCCACACCCCACCACACCTCCACACCCCACTAAACACCACTACACCACCTCCACACCCCACCACACACCTCCACACCCCACCACACACCCCATCACCCCACTAAACACCACCTCCACACCACACTTCACACCTCTACACAACACCACACCTCCTCCACACACCACTACACCTCCACACCCCACTACACCACCTCCACACCACACACCTACACACCCCACTAAACACCACTACACCACCTCCACACCCCACCACACACCCCATCACCCCACTAAACACCACCTCCACACCACACTTCACACCTCCATACCCCACCACACCTCCTCCACACACATCCACACCCCACCACACACATCCACACCACACCACCTCCACAGACCACTACACCACCTTCACACCCCACCACACACATCCACACCCCACTACATCCCCTACACACACCACCACACACATCCACACACCACTACACCACCTCCATACCCCACCACACCTCCTCCACACCACCTCTACACCCCACCACACCACTTCCACAAAACATATTTTACTACACAAACATAGCTCAAAATCACAAAACATACATGATACACCTTTATATGGATTTGGATAGGTTTTTGGGTATATTTTGGAGAGGCATACAGACCATCATATGTGTTCTCACAAGAAATTACAATATACTACACTGAAATTAATGCAGAATGGTTTGCTGTAGTACAGAAGGCAAGAAAAAAGTATGAATGCTTGAACATTAAGTGTTTTATGGGTTTTTTTCTGACAAATATTTTAGTTTTGATGCTTTGAAATGTTAACTAAAATGACATTATAAAACACTTTAACTGATTGCATTTGATGGAGCCATATATATTCAAGTTTGAAATAAAACTGTGAAATATAAGCGGAAATTGTCAAAAAGACCCTTCTGAACTAACAGGTATTTGCTTTTAATTAATGAAATAAATCAATTGGATGTTTCTTGTGTAGGCACTTCAAGATGTCACCCTGAACTGTGGATCCAGGTCTAAAGGTCAGTAAAGGAACAAAGAACCATAGAGTTTATTATACATTATTATACAAAAGGTATTCTAGTGACTTTTACATTATTATGGTAGGTTTCTCAGTTGTATTCTGTACTGTACTCTTTTTTTATATGTACATTTTCTTGGGCTGTGTTTTGTTGATTTTAGGAACTCCAAAGAGGTGGTCAAATCTGAAGTTGCAGCTGTTATGAGGCACTCCAAGGGTCACATAACTAGAGGATATTTGGCCAAAAAGGCAGAGTGCCACCAGTGCCAAACAGATGAAGAGCCTGTCCTCAGAAACAGAACAGTCCAAAATATTAGAGACTTTGTAAGAAACAGAGACATGAAAAGAGAGAAGTCTAGAAGTAATGCTGGTCTAACAATTCAAGGTTCAGGTAGACAATTTTGAGTGTGGTCTGGACTTTTGTTGAGCATTTCTACTTCCTTGCCTATCTCTCCAGGAAGAAAAAGTTCTCTATAAACCCTTTTAGTTTTTAGGGTGGTCTTGATTTGTCTGTGTTTTTTATTAAATTTCATTCAGGAAAATGGATCATTTGTTCTACTCATGTGTATCATTTGTGTTTGGTATAATAGAACTGTGTCAATATTTTCAGAGTAAACTGTTGAAATGCTCCAGGAGAAGGCTGAGATTGATAAATACATGTAGAGGTAGTTTATGCATACTACTTCACTGAATTTTGTGGCATCCAGTCCTCGCAATCTTTCACTGACAAACCTATGCCTTTTTATGTGATTAGTTGGCAACAACGAACCGTTACAAAAAGACTTATTTTATTTTAGACTTATCTGCTTGGTCTGTGTAGCCCTTCAGCTACCTCCGATCTACCTCCCGGAACTGTAGGAATTTACAATGAACTACACATGGCAGCCAAAATACTTTTACATAGGACCACTTAGCTTTGCTTGTGTGTATTAGTATGTGTGCTTTTAAGACCTGTGGAGTTTGTAAATGCTTATCCATACTGAACACATCGATGAGGCCATTCTCCAGTATGTACTAACATATGGTTTTCAAAAATACTTTTCTACAGTGGGCACATTTATGAGGCTTCTCTTCAGTGTTTTGCTTTTCTTTTTTTTTTTTCTTATGTTGCTGATGATGGGTAATAGAGTAGTCCATAGTGATGAATGAGAAATTGCCATAAATGGGGAAATTGTTTTTTCATTTAAAAAAAATAGATACAATATAACCTGTTCCTGCAGGATTAGTTGCAGCTATTGGAAAGAAATTACATCATTATCTATATACACTGCCTATTGTATTATGGTACTCTTCATGATCGTCAGATACATAATGACCCTGACATGGTGGAGAATCACTTAAACCACCATAAACTATGTGTTTTCTGAAGGTTAAAGAACTGTACAAGTGATTTAACATCACTTAAGACACATTGCATCTTAATACACTTTTACTCACCACTTTCTGTGCACACTGTCAATTACATTTATTTATATAATGACCCCTGACATGGTGGAGAATCATTTAAACAACCATTAACTATATATACCACCAGCTATTTAACATCACTTTAGTTCTATAAGGAAAAATCTATGAATGTTTTGAAAGTCAAAAGTCAGTAATATTTTCTTTGAAATTCGCCATTACTAAAATGCTTATAATGTGTGAATATTGTCAAAACTCTCCATGTTACCTCATAAATAGCCAAATAACCTAATCAGATCAATAGTTCTCGGGGTCTGGTTCACGGTATAAGGTGGGCTGTGTTAGGAAGGGAAACAGTATCTACCTAGGAATGAAAGATGTGAAGGTCTGCAGACAGGACTGACCATTCTAATGTTAATGAAAGTGGTGTAAATGTTTTGTATTTTAGCGATCCAGACACTACGAGTATGATTCAGCAATGACTTTATTGGCCGTTATAACTTCCGCTGAACACATACGTTTCTGTGGCTGCTTCTCACAGAACTTCCAGCACAAGAGGCAAGTTAAACCATCTCTTAACCAGGTGCCCCCGCCCCCTGCTTACTCTGCCAGCCCCCGCAGTGCATAGCAACACATGGGCTGCCGCGGCTGACAGAGAGCAAGGTCACAGGCACACAGACAACACTATAAAACATGAACACATTTAAACATACTGGTCGTTACATTACCCCTCCGCTACCAAGTTCCTCGTCCCTGAGGGAACAAACAAAGTCTGCCAAACTCTGGGGCGGTCTCCTAGCCCTTTGTGGATGTGAGAAGGGAGGTGACAGGCTTAACCCCGGGGCAGGGGACGTGGGCTGAGACCAGGGGGCCACAGGGACAGAGTCAGGGTCACCCCCATCAGGCACTGGCTGTGGGGGGTGCGGTGTGTGTGTGTGTGTAGTGAGAAGGGGGGTGACGGGCTTAACCCAGGGGCAGGGGACATGGGCTACCTGGAACCTGGGGAAAGGCATTGCCTCGATAGGGGGCCAGTCTGTCTCTGTGCAGAGCAACCTTCCGTCCTCGTGGCGGTAGCTGCACCCGATACACCACCTCCCCCATCCGCTCCAACACCCTGCAGGGCCCCACCCACTGGCTGTCAAGCTTTGGACACCGGCCCTTCTTTCTTTGTGGGCACCCAAACAAGGTCTCCAGCCTGGAAGTGCCTACCCCGTGCCCGCACGTCATAGTTACGCTTTTGCATGGCACCAGCACTTTCCTGCTGCACCCGGGCAAACGCATGGGCAGACTCAAGCCTGTCCTGGAGCCTCCTCGCATATTCCGTCTGGAGGCCGCCCAAAGGCCAGCTCTGTTGGGGTGCGGAGCTCCCTCCCTAGCATGAGGAGTGCTGGGGAACATGAGGTCGACTCCTGGACTGCAGACCGGCACGCCATGAGCACCAGCGGCAGATGTTCATCCAAGTCGCGCTGATGCTCCGATGTCAGTATGGCCAGCTGCTGACCCAGTGTGCGGTGGAGCCTCTCCACGTGCACGTCACTTTGAGGCTGTAACGGGGTGGTTCGTGTCTTTTGTATGCCCATTCGGCTGCACATGGCAGCGAATACCTTGGACTCAAAATTTCTCCCCTGGTCACTGTGCAGTGTGTGCGGCATCCCAAACCGGCTGAGTATGCCTCCAAGCAAGGAATCTGCCACAGTCTCTGCCTCCTGGTTTGGGAGGGCATAGGCCTCTGGCCACTTTGTAGTCGATCACAGAGAGGATGTAGGCATTCCCCTTGTTGGTGCGGGTAAGTGGGCTCATTACATCTAAAGCAACTCTCTCTCCATGGGGGCCCGCACTAGATGCAGCTGGGCATGTGACCGACCTGTTGGGCCTTTCCGTGCAGTGCATTATTCACACCGTCTGCGGAAGTCTTCCACGTCCCGCCGAAAGTAGCCCCCATAGAAGCCTCGGCGGAGGCGGCGGAGCGTTTTTGTCACACCAAAGTGGCCTGACCCCGAGGCTCCGTGCATGCCCTGCAGTACAGCTACCCTCAGGCCCTTGGGGACCACCATCTGCCAACGCTCATCCCCTGTAGCAGGCTCTTTCCACGCCCTCTGCAGCACCCCGTCGATCAGACACAGCGAGTCAAACTTTGACCACAGCCCCTTAGTGACCTGAGAGGCTTGCCACCTCTTCCCATGGCAGCCTCTGCTGTGACTCCACCCACTGATGCACAGGGTGTAGGTCGGGGTCAAGTTCCTGCTGTTGCCTCCAATCCCCCACGCTTACCATCTGCAGCTCCCAGCAGTCAACCACCTCTGCCCGCCACACTGCCTTCACACAATTCAAGCTCCCGACTCTCCCTCCGTTCACAGTGGTGGCACCCGTCGGCAGCACATGGGCGACGGGAGAGGGCATATGCATTGCTGTGTTGAGCTCCTGCCCTGTGCACCACTGTGAAGTTATAGGCCTTGAGCTCCTCCAACCACCTGGCGACCTGCCCCTCCGGCTCCCTGAATGACATCAGCCACTGGAGAGCTGAATGGTCGGTTCTCACAGTGAAGGGCAGACCGCACAGGTAATATTTAAAATGGCGCACGGAGAGCACCACTGCCAGGAGCTCTCGCCGGGTCACGCAGTAGCGCTTCTCAGCCTTATTGAACACCCGGCTGAAATATGCCACTACCCTCTCCACGTCTGCACTCATCTGAGACAGCACTCCTCCAGCACCCACCCCACTGGCATCAGTGTCCAACATAAATGGAAGAGAGGGGTCAGCTGGAGCCAGCACAGGGGCATCGCTGAAGGACCGACGCAGCTGGTCGAACGCCCCCTGGCATGCATCGAAGGAGGGTCCTTGTGCCAAGATGTCGTCCAGATAAACCAGGCACTCCTGGCGTGGGAGGCCAGTCAACACCTGATCCATCAGTCTGGCGAAGGAAGCAGGGGCATTGCATAAGCCAACACTGAGGACCTTAAACTGCCAGAGCCCACGTCCAGTGCAAAAGGCAGTCTTTGGTCGGGCAGATGTGATCTGGTAATAGCCCGAGCGGAAGTCCAGTGAGGAAAACCAGGCAGAGCCTGAGACTAGGTCCGGAGACTCATCCACGTGGGCTGTAAGATAATTATTTCTTACACTATGCGTTTAGTTCGAGACCCGGTGAAGAACGCCAGCACGAAGGTTTTGTTGTAACAAGGTAGAGCTTTACTTGATAAGTTGAAGCACAAATACAGTTGAGTTCACAAGACAATTGCATCCAGTAAACACAACAGGAGACTCCGGAGTTCTGATCTGTCCTAAAGAAACAACAATTCTTATACTCCATTTCACACTGATGTCATTTCGTGGGCCCCTCCTGTGCCAGGTGGTGTCATGGGATCTATGACATGGTTTATCTGCTTGTTTTTCAGCAAGAGGACAATTTACGTGTGAAGGTCCTGCACCTCTGTTTCTCACAACCTAGCTGACCATCTTATCTCTCTAGAGACATACTATGTATCATTGGCCACATTCTCCTGTCCAGGCCTGCTAGAGAATCTGTGGCCAGTGACCTGACCTTACCAGGCCTGTTTTCACTTTGGTCTCTGAAAAACAGTTTAGAGATGAAACCTATTCTGCCTAATAACCCTATACTAAACTGATTTTATCTTACATTCCCTCCTTTGACCTCATTTATGAGGTCAACACCACATCAAGCAAAAGCACTAAGAAGCCAGGTTACATTTTTTGGGGTGTGGTTCTTTACGTTATACAATTACTATCAAAACACCCTCTTAAGCCACTAGCACAGCGTAAGCAATGTACACATGAAGTGCTACCTCGCCATCGGGATTTCTCTGCCCCCCTAACAGATTATCCATTCCACCATAGGCTCAGTGGAATTGCCGATGCTTTTCACGAGAGGTCACCCTCGAGGCGCAACTTTTCCGTGTCTAAACACCTATTCTTATGAAAAATAAAAAACAAACCCCACACTTGAATTTTACTAGAATGGATATAGGACTATGTGATCGACTCTTAATACTCACAATGTTATACTAAAGGAATACATTTTTAACTAAGGAATACAATTTTAATCACAGACTAAAGGAATACATTTTTAATCTGCATATTACGATTAACTGGTAAACATAATAGAGGGATAGAAGAAAACACCCGCAAAGACATACCCAAATACATCCTACCACAAAATCTTAGCACATGAAGCAATATGAGCAAGCACATTTTTTTTTTTTTTTTTTAAAAGCAATAATCACCTCCCTTTCTTATCTAACTACCCTATCCTGTCTCCTGTTGTTCTCATTTTAGTACACGTCGTCGTGGGTGGTGTAGCGGAAAACGCTTCGGTCCAGGAGGATGTCAGATTTCAGAGGCAGATTGCACTTGTTGCAAACCCAACCGCACTCCTTCAACTGCATGCATCTCTCCATCTCTCCAACCTGCAACAAATTGTTAGCAATCCCCTCCTCCTCTCCTTGACCAAACATTTTACGCCATTCTTTTTCACAATTGAACACACCCCGGACCCTGGCCCCCACTCCAGCATGAGAACCGGTGGGGACATCGTCATCGGGTCTACAGATGTACTTATCGGACTGTAGGACAGTAGTTACAATCTCCTCCATTCCTGCAAATTCTTTATTGTAAATCTCGGCCCATTTCCAGCACAACCAGCCGGCACCTGGGCCCATTCCATACTTACAATAGGGATTGCCTATGGGGCAATTTGATGTGTAGGGTCCTTCGGGCATGCTCCATACCAGGTTGTCCCACTCTGTGTTGTTTTCCTTTCTCCGTCCGGGTTTTTCAACCCATGTGGATTCACCATCCCCCATTTCTCCTGTGGGGCAAAATAGAGAAAACCCACTCCCCCTCCTGCCGTCTAAAGGGAAGTCCCCTATTTGGGCTGCTTGGTATCTAGGTGGAGTTTCCATGTAGTATCTAGGTGGGGGTCCGAGGGGGAAGTCATCTTTTCCTATGATGGCTCTTTCTATGGTGCGTGTGGCCAGAGCTCTCATGCATGGAATGCAGCAGCATCCACAGGTGACCAATATGGCTATTCCTATGGTCACCCCGAGAAAAGCTTGGCCTATAATGGGTCCCCATTTTCCAAATTTCTCGTTTAGCCAGTCTATTACAGGGTTGCTTACTCCTGACTGCTCTTTCATTTCGTTCGCTAGGGCCTTGAGTCGGTTTAGACTCTTGGTTAGTTTCCCGTCAGGTGCGGTGTTGTTGGCGATGGATGTACAACAAGTATCCCCAAACATTACACATACCCCCCCTTTCTCAGCTAATAGCATGTCTAAGGCAATACGGTTTTGTAGTGTCATCAGAGAGGTCTGGGCAAGCTGTTCATGGATTGCGTCTACTGAATTTCGGGTCTCATTTGCTAATCTCTGCACATTGTAATGTATTAGGTTAATCCTATTCACATTTTTGTTAACGGTGACGGGGAATACCATTGAGAGCCCAGGGCATGTTTCCCAGCCTGCGGCTATTTCGTCAGCCAATTTATACTCATCTGGTATGTTTCGGGCTTGCCCAATCGCATCAATCCATACCCCATCTTTGTTGCGCTCCAAGGTGCTGATCAGGGCGTTCCTTCGTTCTCTCTTTTCGCCTGTCGAGGAGAGCAGGTTGCTTTTTCCTCCTTCACCAACAAACTCTAGATAGATGGGGGAATTCAAAGATACCAACACACACATCCCCTTCCAATTTTCAGGAAGGTAATTGTACAAGGTTTTCTCACCACAGTACCACCACACGTCAGCTCTGGAGACTGTTAATTTGCGTGCAATAGTCGAGTTAGTTATATCCATGGTTCTCATGCATGGGGCTCCTGGCCCCTGTTCAGTGATCCGACCCATTGAATGCGCCTGACCTGGGTTGTCATTCTTGAAGCAAGTCAAATTCTTCAGGTTAGTGATTCGAAAAATAGGGGCTCCCACTTTAGGTGGGGCCATCGGAAAAATAGTTTCCCATTTTTTACAAAATCGGTTGGGGTTAGTGCTTGACATTAATTCAATCAGGCACGCAATATCGTCACCTGGTTCCCCATTTCTAGTTCTGTCCTCGAAAGCTGTTGGCCCCATAGTGAGAGAGGGTCTGGCCTTTGCACAAATTAGACACTGCACACCCGTGGTTGCCTGTTTTGCTGTTTGTTCCATTCTGTCTATCCAGGTGTTACTTTCTTGGTATCCAGTTTCTGCCTGCAGGACCTGTTTGTAGGTAATCTTTTCTGTCTCTACCTTGTACACTACCCCTGGTTCGGATGTAGGTGATTCCACCATGGTTACATAGTCTACTATACCTTTGCCTCCGCCTGTCTGGGTGGCGAAATTCAAGCGTATCAGACCCTGGGGATCTCTCCCTCTTACATTCACTCCTATAGCTAGGTATAATACTTCACCCATCCCATATATCTTTTTCCCATTCGCCTTGCATGTTGTAGTGTGCCATCCCTCTAGTGACCATGGTGACGGCAGGCCTTTTTCGATTGACATGATCAGGGGATTTACTCCCCTTGAATCCACTAAACTCCCCCTTCTCAGTGTAATTCTTTGTTTGAACCTCCATTCGTCTGTGTTTTTTGGAGGAGATGGGGACTCATATGGTTTTCCAGTCCACCAGTATACGTCCTGATACCAGTCTTTGCACCACTTATTGGACTCAGGGTAGCCTCCATATTTGTCAATCGGGCAACCATAAAGGTCATAACCTTGGTATCCTTCTGGGCCATAGTATGCACAGTCTATTATGCTACATAGATCAAATTGAAACACGTTGTTCTTGCTTCTGTCTACATTCAGGATCACCTTTGCTCCACATGGGTCTTTGGGGGTTTGTGCAGGTTCAGACCACTTAAAGTTTTTGCTGAAGGCCGCCTCTGTCACCACTACTAGACAGCTCAGCCCCACTAACAGTGTTCCCCACATGCTCTTTTGGTTTGGCTAGAGCACAATGTGAAAAGTGGTGCCAGTTAGTATCCCCCTCTTTCTCAATCCTTACCGACCTGTCGGATACTGCAATTACCTGGTAGGGTCCAGTCCACTTTGGTTCAGACCAGTGAGGTCGACCCTTCACCTTAACGTAGACCTGGTCCTTGGTGGTCACCGGCAGTGACTTCTGTTCGTTTCGGTCTTCGTCCTCCACACTGGTATGCACCTGCTGGGATATCAAGTCAATCATCTGGCCTAGTATTTTCATATACACAGTCAGGTCAGTACTTCCTGGTTCATTCTGATCAGCCCATCTCGGGTCCTGACGCGGGCCAGGCATGGCTCTGCCCGTCAGAATCTCATGAGGTGAGAGATTTGTCTCTTCCACAGTTTCCTGTCTCATGGATAGCAAAACCAAAGGCAGTGCCTCGGTCCATTCCAGGTCTGTGCCAGCTAACGCCTTGGCCAGTTTGTTCTTAATGGTACGATTAGCTCGCTCCACTATGCCTTGGCTCTCTGGGTGGTACACGCTCCCAAACCTATGCTCAATTCCCATGATTTGTTCTACACTCTGCAGGTGCTCGTTTTTGAAATGGCTCCCATTGTCTGAACAGATTTTCGCAGGCACGCCGTACCTGGGTATCAGTTCTTTTGTAAGCCATGTAACTACAGAGTTTGCGTCTTCCTTTTTTGTGGGAATGGCTTCAACCCATCTGCTATATCTGTCTACTGCCACTAGCAGATAGCGGTAGCCCTTCTTCGAGCGCCATCCCAACCCCATGTCAGTGTAATCTATGCAAATTTCACTCCATGGAGCTGAGGGGACTGGGAATTTCAGCAGTGGATGGGGCAGAGTTCGCTTAGTGTTCATTTTGCTGCAGGTGGTACACTCGCATCGAAAATTCTCAAGATGCTCCCTGAGTTTGGGACACCACCAATGTTGTCTTATCTGTTTGTACATTTTTGCCACAGACACATGTGTGCCACCATGAGCTTCTCTGAAAATCATGGGTAATAAGGTTCGAGGCGCCACTACCTGTCCACCACATGACCGCCAGATGAAATAAACCTTCCCATTTTGTTCATGTGTTTGCCTTATCGCCCCATATGTCACCCAATCCCTCACCTCCTGTGGGCTAGATGCTTCCTGTATTTCCACTATTTTTAAGAGCTCCTCGCTCAGTCTCATTTCTGAAACTGTGGTTTCCTCAACTTCATCAGTCTGAGGGGGCTCGTCGTGGTCAGCGATAGTTTTTTCTGTTGCCTCAGCCTCTTTTTGGGTCTCCACTACCTTTCCTGACCTCAGGGTCACAAACTGTCCTACTTCCTTGTACCCTGACGCCAGTTTAGCCGCTCTGTCTGCTGCTGCATTTCCCTCACTCTCTTTGTCATTACCCTTGGTGTGGCCAGCTACCTTCACTACTGCTACCTCTTGTGGCAATTCGACTGCTGCTATCAGTTCTCTCAGGTGTGATTCGTGTTTCACCGGAGTACCTGCCGCAGTCAGGAAACGTCGTCGTACCCACGCCGGAGCGTCGTGGTGCAAAGCGCTGAACCCATAACCCGAATCCGTAAAAATGTTCACTCGTTTGTTCTGGCCTAACTTTAACGCTTCGGTGATGGCTATAATTTCTGCGGTCTGAGCTGACGCTGGTTGGGGTATTTCTTCTGCTTTTAGTGTTTCTGCTCTCCCTCCTTTCCACTCAATCACTGCGTACCCTGCCCTGTTACCGTCCTCTCCCTTGTGGGAGCTGCCATCGGTGAATAGTTCCAAATCAGGTGCGTTTAATGGCTCGGTGTACAGGCCATCTCTTATTTTGCTGTCTTTTTTCACTCGTGCCACACAATCGTGCTGTTGTAAATTTCCTCTGTTTACTCCCCTGGCCATATTTGCGTAGTTGTTCTTGGTGGCTTTGTAGGTAACATTCGTTGATTTGAGTGTGTCTTCGATCCTTATCTGCCTTGTAGCTGAAAAACTGAATGCGTCTGATGCTAATAGGGCGGTGACACTGTGGTCAGTGTGGACCACTAGGGGGTGACATAACACTATGTGTGCGGTCTTTTCCACTGCTTTCGCAATTGCTGCTAAAAACTTGACACATGCGGGTTTCCCACACTCCACTGTGTCCAGCTTACAGCTGTAGTATGACAGCACTCTCCTCTCTCCTCTCTCCTTTTGGAACAATACTGCATTCACCATTCCTTCAGTCTCTGCTATGTCTAGATTGAAATCTATGTCATAGTTTGGACTTGCTAGGTGAGTGGCCGCACTGAGAGCTATTTTCACGTCCTGGAACACCTTGTCTCTCTCCACTGTCCATCTCACCTCATCTTTTAATGCTCTGTGTCCCACTTCTGTTATCATCTCTCTCAGAGGAGAAATCAACCGTACATAGTCTGGGACGTAGGTCCGGCTATACCCACATAGTCCCAAAAATCCTAACATATCCTGTACAGTACTGGGTTGACCGTACTGTAGGATGGCGTTCTTGTGTTGGATTGACATGGCTGTTCCATCTTTTCCTACCACTCTCCCTAGGAACTCGACTGTGCTTCGGGTGATTTGGCACTTTTCTCTTTTGACTTTGAACCCAGCGTCCGCTAAGGTTATCAGTAGTTGTTTCGTAGCCTCTAACGAGCCTTCCGCTGTCCTCGAAGCAAGAATGACGTCATCTACGTACATTATCAAGACAACGTCCTCCGCTAGCTGCATGGTCTCTAGCACCTGTTTAAGCGCTAAGTTGAACAGTCCCGGACTATCCTTGTAGCCCTGTGGTAAGCGATTGTACGTATATTTCCTGTTTCTGTATGTAAATGCAAACCAATCTTGGCACTCTTTTGCTAAAGGTAAACAGAAGAATGCGTTAGCTAGGTCCACTACACTGAAAAACTTGTGCTCAGGTGTAATACCTCGCAGGGCCACATAGGGGTCTGGCACTGGTAAAGATATGGTGATGGTTGCTTTGTTGATGGCCCTCAAATCGTGAACCATCCTCCAGCCCTTACCCCCTGCCTTAGGCACTGGTAAGATGGGAGTGTTCCATCGTGATTTTGGAGCAGATCGTAATACTCCTGCCTTGAGCAATCCTTTCACCGTTTCTGCTATACCCTGCTCTTGCTCTGGTTTGAGTCTGTACTGTGTTCGCCAGATGGGTCTAGTGACTTCAGGTCTCAGCACCAGAGTAGCCTCACCTTCTATCTTTCCCACATCATTTTGATGAGTGGTCCACAGTTTCTCTGGTACCTCTGCAAGAATGCGGTCTGCCTCACTGTGGTTTATGTTGAATCCTGCTATGTCACGGGGTTTTTCCACCTTTTCAAGCTTTGCCATGTCCCAGGCGTCTATTCCAAACCTCTTAAACTGACCATCGTTTGAAACTTCCACCAGCTCCTCAATCTCAACATAGACTGCTTGCCTTGCTCTTGCCATCATATCCCCTAGACTAGCAGGTACATGTTCGCCAGTTACAGCTAGAGTTATGTGTGGATGGTAATGTTCTTTTTCTGGTACCCATTCTCTTTGTTCTGAGTTTAAATCAACCTCTGCTGCTATCCCCTCTGGTCCAATCACTATGTGTGTGGAGTGTAGTTCCTCACTCTGGCCTTCTCTCAATTTCTCCCAGCGGTTGTCATACTCAGTGTCCGAGTCTGTTGCGTAGTAGTAGGTCATGTGAAATGGGTCTGCTGGTTCATGATAAACTATGTCTGTGTTCATTTTCTTTTTCCATTCATAGTATTGACGCAGTAGCCCTGGGCACATAGTGTCGTGTGTTATTCTGGACCAGTATACATTAACTGTGTTGCTTTTCTGTTCTGGGGCGTCAATCAAAATGTATTGTCCGTATGTTCTCTGAACTGGGGTCTGCCCTGGCCACTGAATTTCAAGTCCATCTGGTGAGCACAGTATTTTGACTCCTAATTTTGAAAGTAAGTCACGTGCTAACAAATTTATTGGGCAATTTGGCGCTATTATGACAGGCTCAACCACTGTTTGGTTTCCAAAGCGGATCTGTATCGGTTGTGTGTATGGTTGTTTTTCTTGTATCCCCGAGAACCCTATTGTTTTAAGTGTCTTACCCGATAATTCAATCCCTGCTGGTTGTCTGTTGAGTGTGGTAGCTGCCGCTCCTGTATCAATCATAAATTCAAAATTTTCACTGCCAATTGTACCTGTTACCATGGGCGGGCTCCAGGGTGGACTTATTCGGGTGGTGGGTTCTCGTGGGCCTCGTCAGTATTCTTCCTCATAATGGTAACCCCCTTCGTCGGGACCCTCATAGCCCATGCTCACTCCCTGTACTCTGCTTGACTGCCATCCCCCTCTACTCTGTCTGTTTCCGCGTCCTCTCCCTCTTCCCTGCTGAGGTGCCCTGGATCCCCCATTATTTCCATAACCATGATGCTGTGCCCCCCGCATGGGTGGGGGATATCGCGGTCCCTGTCCTCTATAATCTGGGTTGTGCGCGTAAGGGGGTAGTGTGTCACTTGCTTCGCAAAAACGTGCCATGTGCCCATATTCTCCACAGCTGTAGCACACAATCTGACTCATGTCTCTGGTGGGACCATACGGCTGTCGTGGTGCATATTGTTGCGGGCGTGGTGCATGTTGCACACTGTTACCTGCAGGGAGGGCTGTTGCCTCAGGGGGTGCTGCTGCACTCACAGCTGGGGCCATCAGGCTGGTAGCTGATGACTTAACAGCTATTTGTTCGACTGCTTTAGCAGTTCGTTCAACAGTCTTAGCCAATTGTTCAATGAGTTTCAACTCTGACTTGCTGGTCTGTCCCTCTTTCTTTTCCTTCTCTTTCTCTGTCTCTCTGTAGTTCCTCAGGGCATGGTCTATGTGAAGTAGCCATACATTCTGATCAAACGTATCCAACCCCACTGCTTTCTTTAGCTCGCTCTGCACTGCATTAGGTAAACCTTCGACCATCCCCTTCCTGAAGTGCATTTGGGCCAGGGCCGAACTGTCCGGTCTTTCTCCTGTTCCTTTCTCCCATAACTCCCACGCGCGGCCTGAATACTCATGACTAGTCTCACCATCTTTTATCTGTAAGCTAGCCAGTGCATCCATCCTGTACTTGGTTGGGAAACTTTGTTTCAGGGAGTGCCATATCAGGTTGCGATATGTATCAAAACAATCCTCCTCTGAGACATGTGCACAATTGGCCATTTGTTCTGCGTCTATCAGGGCTTTTTCTGCACGTACTTTTATCAGTATGGTGCGCATGTCAGCCAGTGCAAGCAACTCTTGGCAGGTCTCTCTCTCAAAGGCAGAGATCCAACTTGCAGCTCCCTGAGCTATGGGTGGCAGACGCTTAATCAATGCATCTAAATCCATTCTGCCCCATGATGTGTACTTCTTCTGGCGTTGGTTTTGGGTTGCCACTAGTGGAAACATCCCTTGGGGAGGCTGTGAAACAAGTGACATGGGATCATCATCAAAAATTCGTGTTCCACTCTGCTCCCTGCGTTCACTGGTCCTCCTGCTACCCTCTCCTCTAGCTTCCTCCTGTCTACTCTCCCTGCGTAGCAGTTCTTCTACTTCATAGTCAAGTACACTGCTTTCTTCCCAGCTGTCTCGTTCTGTGACCTGTGACACACGCCTGGGCCTTGCTTGTGGTGGGGGACTCCTATCTCTATGCACATTTTTGATTGTTTGGGCAGGGCCTCCTTTTGTTTCCCTTCCTAGCGGTGTTGAAGTGTGTATTGACTGCTTCTGATCACTGGGAATTGCACTGATCAGAGCCAATGCACTGTGCCGTGGTGTATAAGTAGGAGTGTGTACGGAAGCCTCTGCTCTTGAGTGGGCCTGTGTGTGTGTGCTTAAAGTTTCAGCAGCTCTGCCTCCTCCTCTCCTCTCTGTGGCAGCAGCCCGAGGGGTGGGGGCTGCTCTGGGCAGTGAGTGCCTGTCCCTGAGGGGGGAGGGTGAAGAATGTCGGGGGGGTGAGCGCCTGTGCCTGTGGGGAGAGTGTGAGGAATGTCGGGGGGGTGAGCGCCTGTGCCTGTGGGGAGAGTGTGAAGAGCGTCGGCCCCTGACCCCTCCTCTCTCTGAATCTCTCTCTTCCTCTGAGTCAGTCAACATGCCACGTCTGCCTGCTCTTTGGGGTAATTCAGGTGTTAAACATACATTAGTCACCATTGCAGTCAATGCAGCAGTTTGTTCTGCTAACAAATCCATTCTATCCACTAAGTAGTCTGATCTCGCTACTACTAGGCTGGCCATGCCGTTTACTTCCTCATCCACTATCAACAGCTTTTGCTCAGGCACCAGGAGCACGGGTGCCTGTGTGTGTGTGTGTGTGTGTGCTTGGGTGGGGGCCTGTGTGTGTGCTTGGGTGTGGGCCTGTGTGTGTGTCAAAGACGCGTATGCGGGTGGGGTTTGGTATTCTGGAGGGAGAAAATTGTTTTCTTCCCACTGTTCTGCTGTCCAGTAGCGCCATGCGGGCCCCCCTCTCTCCTCTTTGCCCCCCTGCCACTCCATCTCTGCCTTTTTCTCTCTCTGACACTTCTCCAGATACTCCCTCCTTTTAACATTCATGATGTTGTCTGCAGTTTTCCTTCGTATTAACTTTAGGAGCTCATCTCTGAATATATTCTCATCACTCCACTTTTCCTCTGCCTTTCCCCGGCGAAAACTTTTCTCGCCAATCTTTCTTTTCATTTCATTCATTTCATCTGTGGAGCGATCAGTTAGTGACATACAGAGGTCTCTGCTGGGCATAGGCTGATCTGATTTGGGAAACCAACCTTTCTTCACCCAGTCAGCTACAACCTTTTCCAAATTCTTGGTTTTAGTTCCAGCAACATCTTTAGCATTATTTCCCACATAAAATGTTTTAATGCTCTGTATCAATTCTCCCGTAGTTTTCATCTCTGAGGGTTTTTTGTCTGCCATGGCTTAACCTCTTTTTAGGGCGTCGCCTGCTAGTCTGTGTAATTCGTCGGTGCCTGGTCTGAAATATTCGTACCAAGCCTGTTCACGAAACTCTAACCAAGGTTGATGTGTAACTTCCACTAAATCCAATCCAACTATAAGTCCCCCTATTATACGTTGTACAAAGGGAGGAGCACTCAAACCGTCAACCTTCCAATGTTTCCGCTCCCAGAATGGAGTTACTGTAACTTCAAAACCACCGTACCAATTCTCAATTGATTTTTCTCTACCCCACTGAAATGCTGACTTCCGATCCTCGTCTTCAATATAGGACAAATAAGTTCTGAGCCAAACACTCCACTGAGTTCCGTAATCCTCCCGTATTTCTTTTTCTAAATGTGGTAATTCTTTATTAGGTCGTTCAAATTCCTTCTTTCCCACTTTGTTAAACAAATCTATCAAGTATGATGGCTGGTTTAAATCAAACAGTAATTGTCTTCTCCACTTCAAGATTTCGCTTGCCTGCACAGGGCAAACAGTCTCCAAATAACTTTTCTCCAATCCAACCACCACTACGTTTTTTCTTATTATTTTAGCTCCTTCTTTACCAGGATAATGTCTTATAGTGTCGTTCCACCAATAAGAGAATGGTTCAATTATTCTATAATCACCACCGTTTGTTCGTGGCTTTTCTATATTCATTCACAAATTTCTCCAGACTATGAATGATATCTTTTGCCTCCCCCTTGTGTTGTTTATCGGAACTGGTTATGGTCTTATAACCTTCCCTCCTTTCCCTGAATTTATACAGGGAAGAAACAAATGCAATAAATGCAACCCACCCACATAAAAATTTAGAAAATAAGCTGTAAACAACTGTATTCTCCACAATGAAAACCGCTTGTAAAAGAGAAAGCGCTTAGGTGTATGAAACCTTATTCTACCGACTACCGTCTGTTAATAAGAAGACGCTAAGGTGTATGAAACCTTATTCTACTCAATGACTACCGCCTGTTAATAAGAAGGCGCTAAGGTATATGAAACCTTATTCTAGCGAGACTGTCGTCTTCAGATCAGGTCTTGTCAGAGGGTTTGCGTGCTGGGCTGCTACAGTTATATCACCGGTGATATAAGTCTATCTGTACCAGTGCTCCACCGCAAATTGCCACTGACTCACTGACCAAGCAGTCTCTCAATTTTTTTTCAGGCGTGCGGCCTATGCGGCCCTCTCGTGCACAAAGCCTTACTGACGTCTCAGCATGTAATACTCCACCCACTCGCTCACTCACTCCACTCCAATGCAATACCAACAATTCTACTGTCTGTCTTACAATAAGAACACACAAAGCCAATCAATGTGTACTTTTTCTGTAAATCACAGCACAGCAACGTAGTCATGCAGATTCTTTGAGCCACAAGATATCATATATTCACTCTCTTGTACCTCGCCCGTGTTATTCAGTTCTGACAGTCAAAAACTAAAACGAAGACTATAATAAGCTATGGACATTTTAATTAAATAGGCTGTCCTTACCTTTTAATGATGGGTACCCTCTTTGACTGTCAGATCGAATTCCACGGTCCCTCCTGTGCCAGCCTCGTGCCGCAGGCAGGGAAGCTGCGCGCCCTCACGGGGGGTCCTCACGCTCGGGGTCGACCAGCTGTAAGATAATTATTTCTTACACTATGCGTTTAGTTCGAGACCCGGTGAAGAACGCCAGCACGAAGGTTTTGTTGTAACAAGGTAGAGCTTTACTTGATAAGTTGAAGCACAAATACAGTTGAGTTCACAAGACAATTGCATCCAGTAAACACAACAGGAGACTCCGGAGTTCTGATCTGTCCTAAAGAAACAACAATTCTTATACTCCATTTCACACTGATGTCATTTCGTGGGCCCCTCCTGTGCCAGGTGGTGTCATGGGATCTATGACATGGTTTATCTGCTTGTTTTTCAGCAAGAGGACAATTTACGTGTGAAGGTCCTGCACCTCTGTTTCTCACAACCTAGCTGACCATCTTATCTCTCTAGAGACATACTATGTATCATTGGCCACATTCTCCTGTCCAGGCCTGCTAGAGAATCTGTGGCCAGTGACCTGACCTTACCAGGCCTGTTTTCACTTTGGTCTCTGAAAAACAGTTTAGAGATGAAACCTATTCTGCCTAATAACCCTATACTAAACTGATTTTATCTTACAGGTAGTGGATAAGAGTCTTTCTTAGTTACCCCATTCGGCGGGGACGGCACTTTATCGGGCGGGCATCTCCGGTGTCAATCTCACGCTCCACCAGCTGTGTTCGCCCGACGTCATCCTCCCTCAGTGCAAAGCTGTCTTTAAACTCCACAACCAGCCGCCACAACAGCTCCTGCTGTTGTGAGTCCAGGTCATCACAGTTCTCCGTCCAGATTTTCGTGATGGCAGCCCGCGTCATCTCCTCCTCCGTCTGGGGCAGCAGGGCTGGAGACGGGCAGCCCATGCTGTTGGGGGCTGGCACTGCCAGCAGGGGTGGAGAGGAGTCGGGTGCTGTCACCTCTGTCTCCAGCTGAGAGGGAGGTGATTGAACAGCAATGCTGTGGGCGTGGAGTGGTGGCCGGTTGGGGAAACACGCACCCTGATGTCGTGAGGGGTTTTGGGGAAAAGTGGGTGTGGCTCGGTTCTGCTGTGCCAACTTCTCGCGCCGGCAAGGTAGTGGGTGCAGCAACTGGTGGTGTCACGGCCGACAACGCGATGACAGGTGCATCCTGAAACGTGCCTCTTCCCAGGTCCAGCTGACAGCCCGTAGCCTTCAAGAAATCCAGCCCCAGTATGCACGGGTCCTGCACGCTTGCCACCCACACTGGGCGGTGGAAAGCTTTGCCCCCCACAGTCAGTGTCATTGTGCCCCTGCCTTTCATGGGTGCCAGCCCGCCCGTGACTGTGCGCAGCTGCACAGTGGTGGGCTCTAACTGAGTCCAGCCCGGCACCACATCAGGTCTTACCAGAGTCACTGTGTCCACGAGAGCAGTGCAGGGAACCCCCTCTACGGTCACTGGGAGGTGACAAAAGTCCCCCACACAAGTACGCCCAACCACTATCACAGGCTCCATGTGCATGTTTTCATCTGCTTATGGGAGGAGTGGGCCCTGACTCCCCCGTCTGTGCTGTCGGGCCCTTCCTGCAGACAAGAGGATGGGACTGGGGTCCGCACAGCCTCCCCTATGCGGACCCGGTGCCGTTTCCCGGACCCTTGGGTGCTTTTGGGCACTGCCTGAGGAGGTGACCAGGCTGGCCACACCCCCAACAAACCCTGGGTGATGTGTGCAGGGTACGGGTTGATTGGATAGACATAGCCCGTATCATCTCCGTCAGCTCAGATGCCCATGCCGGCTTCTCCAGGACAGCTTTGGTGCCCACTGCCACTCTTATTATGGGCAGGCTCTCACTGTGGCTACCTCCAGCTGGCACACCCCACACAAACTGATAATTAACTACCAAAAATAAACGGTAACGAACTTGTCACCCTAGCTCACTCACTTTGTTTATAGTTTACTTCTGACACCAATTCTAGCGATCTCAGACACAACGAGTATGATTCAACAATGACTTTATTGGCCGTTATAACTTTGGCTGAACACATACGTTTCTGTGGCTGCTTCTCACAGAACTTCCAGCACAAGAGGCAAGTTAAACCATCTCTTAACCAGGTGCCCCCGCCCCCTGGCTACTCTGCCAGCCCCCGCAGTGCATAGCAACACATAGGTTGCCGCGGCTGACAGAGAGCAAGGTCACAGGCACACAGACGACACTATAAACATGAACACATTAAAACATACTGGTCATTACAGTATTCTTTTGAGGAGGGTTCATAAGTTGAAAGTATATGGAAAACACCAATATTCTTCAGTTCTTAGACTGTGACAAGCCATCTCTAGGCTTGCAATAGCACACTTCAATTTCTCCATCAAGCTGGTCGAGTAATTCCAAAGTTTTTTCCGAAAAATGTCACAATAATTAATTGTGCTTTTTTCTAACTGCCTTATTCATGACTTTATTACATTTCTCCAACTCTGAAGTAGCAACTTTGGAACTTGTAAACATTTAGAGACCACCTTAAATCCAAACTGCAGATACCACAATTTCAGTTTACCTGGCAAGCAGGTATTATCAATGGTACTGATACATAAACTGGTACCTAAAAACAATGTTGAACTACACAACAATGATATGACCACTGGAACTCTCACAAGATGATGATGATGTACTATTTACATAGCGTGAATAGTAAAACTTGTTAGTGTATACATACTTGTAGTTGTCAGCCATGTTGACACCATACTGTCCAAGTAAAACACACAGTCCTTGCAGTACAGTGTGTAACCAGAGTTCTGTGTACTGTTATGGATATGTTAATTCAATATGCTAATTAGATATGACGCGAGAATGACATCACAGCGTCCTTGCAATTCATGTGTCCTCGCAAGCCAGGTTTGTGTTCAGGTAGGACATGTCCCTATAACTTGGTGAAAACTCTTGTTGTGTAAAAAATTGAGTATCTTGATTGGTAGGTGATACAAAAAAAAAAAACCTTGCTCTTCGATGCACAATTTTTTCTAATCATTTTTATTCAACTTTGGTAGCTCTAGACTAAAAGGAAAGGGAAGTACCCGTAAACCACTTTTTTTTCAGGTTGAGGAAATTTGGCCTCCTAATCCACCAAGACCTGTATAGGTGTGTGTGTGTGTGTGTGTGTGTGTGTCGTATTATCTAAGATTTTTACCATTACCAGAATGTTTTTTGTGTTGTTTAGATATGACTCTGCGAGTGTGCTGCGAGTCCTGCAAAATCCTTCTAAAACAAAGAAAATCTCTTCAGGACAAACTGGAAAGTTCCAGGAGGGAATTGGAGTTGGTAATGCAGCATCTCCGGGTCCTCAGACGCCGGGCCCTCAACAGAAACCGGGTCCTACCCAGAAGAATGCGCGTAGTGGAGGAGGCAGGTTCCATCTGCAGTTAACCCCCAAATCCCTAATGTGCACGCGCACACACACACACACACACACACACATACACACAGACACAGACACAGACACACACAGACACACACACACACACACACACACACACACACACAACGTTCGCCGTGTGTGGTTATGTTTGGAATTGTTTGTGTTTGTTTGTGTGTTGTATTTGCTATTTTTTAATATATCTAAATAAAACAAAGTTTGAAGGCATTTTTCTGTGTTGGAATCTTGATTTTGCTGAGGGTCACACACCAGCAGCGATGACTGCTCTGTGTCTTGTTTTAAGTCACAGAGAGCCCACATGGCTAACTTATGTACCAGAGTAGGCCCCATATGCCTGCCGTCTATTAAAGGTCACTGAGGGTCAAACACACAAGGGAGAGCACCAGTATGGACTTAGGCAAAAAAAATGCATTTTTTTTCAGTTATTATTCTCAAATGTCCCTTTTGTATTCTGAATGTCAGTTATGTTCCCAATTGCCTGAAAAATGAGTAACAGTGACTCTCTTATGATGGACCAGCAAAAAAAAAATGTCCTTCTGGTTGGGGATCGAACCAGCCACCTTCTGGTTAACAGCCACAGCTGCCGACTACACGACCGGCTAATTTTTTTTAGACCTGAAAAGATTCTGAAAAGATTTGGCCAATCACGTTCGCACCAGTTTGCAGAGTTGATAACAATTGACCAATCACGGCAGAAATCCTGGAGAGCGCCGTCGGGCAGCACGCACGGCAGAAATGCTGGAGCGCGACGTCAGGCGACGTCACTTAGCTGACGCTGGACCTGGAGGGGGGGGCGGGCAAATCGAAAATGCAAACCTCTGGATAGCTCAAATAGCCAGAAGATGCGTCCGTAATTCAAACAACTTCAAGGAAGCAATCCTCCCTCTAAAGCTGTATCAAGTTAAATAAACCGAGGAAATTTGTCGACATGGTGAGTATTTACACATTAACTACACTGCTGAATGGGATAATTGTTTTGTGTATAGCTAGCTTTCTACCTTTAAAACGCTATAATTTATCTGACTAAAATGTCGCTATATTTTAGAGATGTTGCTTTTGGCGACATAGATGCATACAATTAATTTTTAAATGCATGACAATAACATAAGTCGTATACCTGCAGATCGTATTTACTTTAATTATTGAAGTCATTTCCCCTTGGTTTAGCTAGCTTTTTACCTAAGCTGCTTTCTCTGACTGCAATTTCGCTTTCGCTCATGCCTTTGGTCTGCTAATATAATCTGTTAGTCTTGTACGATATAACTTGAAGTATTGAAGTATTGAAGTAATTATTCCCGTTGTTGTCATTTCGATTTATTTAGCTATATAGCTATCTTATAATCACTCTGTTATCTGTACTGGAATTACGCTAGTCCTCGTCAAATAACGTTAGCTATATTAAGGGTGCTTTTACGTGGGCTATGAATGAATGATAACGAAATGTTTTGACTGTGAATAAGAGTATTTTATGCACAATCGCTTAAATTCAGATGTATAAACGAAATATTGAGAGGTTGTACAGGTAATGGCAGGAAAGGGAGACAGTGGTGAGGAGGGGGGTTCACCTGTGTGGAGAATAGGGCTAATACTATTACAGGGAAGATGGTCTGCTCTTCATGGATTTATGTTATTTTCATTCATTAAAAACAATGTGCAATTACTATGTCACCAAAGGCAAAATCTGTGAAGTCACACAAGGCAATGTCAGAATCAGAATGGTTGGCACGTTTGAGAAAGTTTGCCAGCACTGGATCCTGGCCTGCCGGGGGTGGGAACAAGCCAGCACCAAGGCAGAAGAAGTGGTACGAGCTGTATCAAAGGGTATGACTATATACATGGCACAGTATAATGTATTTATTGTTATTAAGTCATTATAACATGTATTAAATAGGATAAAAGGCAATGTTCCCACAAGGAAATCCAAATGTAAAAAGCAAATCAGTTACATCATATCTCTGTGACTACACATACGAAAATGAAAACTCAAACAATTGTATAACTTTTATTTCTAGATTGAAAAATGTCCAATGCAGACACAAGGACGGAGGTCTTTGTTTGGTCTAGTAAGGGCGTGTGTTTGTGGATTCCACACTCAGAAGGTAACACTGGTCAATTCAAGACTCAAAAAGTGTGTGTGTGTGTGTGTATCAATATGCAAACTAATTTGTGATGTCTCTACAGCCAACTGGAGCAAGTACTGCCTCTGGGCCTGCAGGGCCGCAGACGGCAGCAGCCAGGCAAAGTCCTACTGGGCCTGCAGGGCAGCAGTCGGCAGCAGTGGGTCCGGTTCAAGGCACTGCAGGGCCGCAGACGGCAGCAGCCAGGCAAAGTCCTACTGGGCCTGCAGGGCAGCAGTCGGCAGCAGTGGGTCCGGTTCAAGGCACTGCAGGGCCGCAGACGGCAGCAGCCAGGCAAAGTCCTACTGGGCCTGCAGGGCAGCAGTCGGCACTAGTGGGTCCGGTTCAAGGCACTGCAGGGCAGCAGACGGCAGCAGCCAGGCAAAGTCCTACTGGGCCTGCAGGGCAGCAGTCGGCAGCAGTGGGTCCGGTTCAAGGCACTGCAGGGCAGCAGACAGCAGCAGCCAGTCAAAGTCCTGGCCAAAGGGCCTTAGGTTCATTGCTGGTGTCTGTGGGCCGTAAGCACCCACCCCCACATATTTTAATGGTATTTGGCCTCATAAATTGACCATAAATATTTTACATTTTGTTCACTGAATGATAATTTGTCAATATAGTTCTCTCACGACACAGACGTTTGCCTTGTTGCTTTTCAGTTGAACAAGTCAAGATTTGGTGGTGCTCATGTTTCTGCGGCCAGGCCAAATCTAAGCCTAGCTAGAAAATCAACCCAGGTAAATAGATTGACCCAGTTTGAATAGAGACTGATTTATTGAACCTACACATGATGTAGTGTAGTGTATTGTATTCATTGTTATGTATGCTCTTATTTTACAGAGCCAAGTCACCATCCCCACCGAAAGCAGTACCACTTCTCCAGCCAGCAGTGGCGGACCTACCATTAAGGCGAACTAGGCAACTGCCTTAGGCCCTCACCCAGCAGAAAGCCCACGATAAATTGCCCACCCAGGCACTGATGGGACGGCCTAAGTCCATAACCAACCGGCCCTCCCGCAGATATCGTCGGTTGCGACAGTTTTCCTTGCTTAAGCGAATACATTATATACCTGTCATGATAACCAACGGGATTCACTGTCTGCTATTTATACTACTCCTAGTGACCTGTATTCACACTCATGGTTACTATTGTCTTACTATTTTCTAATCTCCTCCGTCAGTCTTACTATGTTTATTTGTTATTAAATGTTAATCACTCTAGCTTAATACTTGCATGTCTCGCTCGTAGACACCTTTAACACCCCTACACACACACACACACACACAGACACACACATAATCACACACCCAGCATGCAACACTATCATTACCACTGATGTTTACACCCCATCGTATGTTCTGTTCTGTTCATTTCTACAACAAAGTTCAAACCAGTGGCGGCGGACCTTAAGGGCGATTGTGGCGACGAACTGCTTTCAGGAAAAGGAGATTTTTTTCTCTGTCGGCGTACTAATTAAGATAAATTGACAACAAAACAATTAGGACTTCCTACACCAAATGTATCGATTCAACAGGTTTCTATAAAGGGTGGAACCCTACATCCAAGAATTGGAACGAAAGAAAATCATGGCTAGCACGCTGTGAAGTGGCTAACGCGGTCTGTATTTCTTTATTTGTAGGCTACCGCTGTCACTTTTCATAGGTTGTACAGTGTGAATGTTCGCTTTTTGCCCTAACACTGAGTTATTTTCTTTGTGAAGACTTAGTTAGCTTTTGTAAACCAATACTTTCGAGATCAGTCAATAAATATAGTTGGTTTTGACTTATATGTTGCCCCCTTCTTTACGTTGTTACTGGACATTTATGTGTCCTGTAAAGCTATGTTGCATCATACAACATTTGAGACATGTGGATAATGAAAAAGTGGGATAATTTAATGCGGAGCCAAATCATGTTTGCTTATGAAGGCTCCTGAATGCAACTTTCTTCCATATAACTAGCTACTGTAGCTATGTAGGTAGAGGGGAAATATTTTGATTGTGTGCTGCCATCTACTATACAAAAAGGTATTGCTGTATGAGTTAATCAGCCTACAAAAAAAATGATATTGCTTAATGTAGGTCGCCCTAATCATTATCAAAAAAATTGTGTACTCTTTCTCTGCTGACATTTATTCCTAAAGGCTCTGTAGTTATACATATAGGCCTAACCATCTGATACTAGCCCAGAGTTAAGCATATTCATCTAGCAAACTATAGGCCCTACCTTCCTTGGAGTGTTACAATAGCCAGTATCATTTTATTCCATGTGTCCATCCAGGCAAATTTGTGGATCCAAATGTTATTAAAAAACATATATAATGTTATTTCTTTGTAATCATCCAAAATTATGTTAAGTGTATGGGTATTTTGCATACATTGAGCGGGCAACGCGCCGTATATTAAGTGGGCCGCTCTGACAGACAACTCCCGGGCCACTTTTTCCCCCCAGTCCGCCCCTGCTTTGAGGTGGCCCTTTTTTTTTTGCATTAAAAGGACGGATGAAGAGGGCCCCTGGCTATGTTTTCGCCTTAGGCCCCCAAATGACTAGGTCCGCCACTGCTCTCGATTTCGCGCCGTCACCCGGTGGCAAAACCTCTTTCTGTGATCCTCCAGGCCTTAGGGGGATTTTCAGAAGGTGTCCGAGAAAGGTGCATGGTCGTCGGACTGACCGTTTTCGGTCGGGAGGGTATTTTGTGGAGCCTCCGCCACCACGCCTCCGCCACCACCCCCAACTTTTTCGTACCCATGGTTAACCAAAACCCTACCCATGGTTAACCAAAATGGACAGTTTTCAGACCTCCAGAGGGGTAGGACCCTGCTCAAAGGTGTCCGAGAATACTGCACCTTCAGCGGACATGCCATGAGCCTCTAGACCCCTCTATATCCTCCAGGAGGACCAGGATTTGAGGAACATGTGTCCGAGAACAGTGCACCTTCAGCGGACTGGCCCTGAGCAGCTACACCCCTGGTTACATGCTCCACAGGCACCAGGATGTGACAGAATGTGTCCGAGAATAGGTCACCTTCAGCGGACATGCCTTGAGCCTCTAGACCCCTATATATCCTCCGGGAGAGGGAGGAGAGTGTGGTCAACAGTCCGCTTCAAACCGCTTGAAAATCGGACACTCAGAGGCTGAGTTACCTCTTTGTGGAACTTTTTTTATTTTTCGTTCTGAGTCTAAGTCCACTTTTTTAGGGTGCTCTCGATTTCACGCCGTCACCCGGTGGCAAAACCTCTTTCTGTGATCCTCCAGGCCTTAGGGGGATTTTCAGAAGGTGTCCGAGAAAGGTGCATGGTCGTCGGACTGACCGTTTTCGGTCGGGAGGGTATTTTGTGGAGCCCTCGCCACCACCCCCAACTTTTTCGTACCCATGGTTAACCAAAACCCTAACCATGGTTAACCAAAATGGACTTAGAAAAAATCCAGAATATTCAGACCTCCAGAGGGGTAGGACCCTGCTCAAAGGTGTCCGAGAATACTGCACCTTCAGCGGACATGCCATGAGCCTCTAGACCCCTCTATATCCTCCAGGAGGACCAGGATTTGAGGAACATGTGTCCGAGAACAGTGCACCTTCAGCGGACTGGCCATGTGCAGCTACACCCCTAGTTACATCCTCCACAGGCACCAGGATGTGACAGAATGTGTCCGAGAATAGGTCACCTTCAGCGGACTGGCCTTGTGCAGCTACACCCCTAGTTACATCCTCCACAGGCACCAGGATGTGAACATAATGTTTCCGAGGACAGAGCACCATCAACGGACTCTTTACCAGCTTCGAGTCCCTTGTTTTCGACTTCCAGAGGCACCATAATGTCAAAAACATGTGTCCGCCAAAGATGCACCATCAACGGACTCTCTGCGAGCTTCGAGTCCCTTGTTTTCGACTTCCAGATGCACCATAATGTCAAAAACATGTGCCCAAGAAAGATGCACCATCAACGGACTCTCTATGAGCTTCTGGGGCCTTGTTACAATCCTCCAGGAGGCTTCTGAAAAGGAGCTCTCTAGTCCCGAGATGGTACCCGGTGGCAAAACCTCTTTTTGGCATCCTCCAGGCTTAAGGGGAATCCTCAGAGAGTGTCCGAAAAAAGTGCACTGTCGTCGGACTGACCGTTTTGGCTCGGGAGGGTAGGCCATGGAGCTCGCGCCAGCACCCCCAACTTTTTTTTACCCATGGTTAACCAGTAACTATGAGTCTCTTAGGGTTCCATAAGAGAGTCATACTATGACTCTTATGGAAAAGTAACTATGACTCTCTTAAGGTTTTCATTAGTCTCTTAAGGTTTTCACACACACCTCCCCAGACAGTCCTAAGAAGCCTGCTGTCTATTAAAGGTCCCCAAAGGTCAGAGAGACACCCAGACAGCTCCAAACACTGCCCAGTGTGTTGGGTTCACTTACTGGGAGGCCTACAGACACACACACCTCCCCAGACAGGCCTAAGAAGCCTGCTGTCTATTAAAGGTCCCCAAAGGTCAGAGAGACACACAGAGAGCTCCCAGCACTGCCCAGTGTGTTGTGTTCACTTACTGGGTGGCCGACAGACACACACACCTCCCCAGACAGGCCTAAGAAGCCTGCTGTCTATTAAAGGTCCCCAAAGGTCAGAGAGACACACAGAGAGCTCCCAGCACTGCCCAGTGTGTTGTGTTCACTTACTGGGAGGCCGACAGACACACACACCTCCCCAGACAGGCCTAAGAAGCCTGCTGTCTATTAAAGGTCCCCAAAGGTCAGAGAGACACAGAGAGAGCTCCCAGCACTGCCCAGTGTGTTGTGTTCACTTACTGGGAGGCCTACAGACACACACACCTCCCCAGACAGGCCTAAGAAGCCTGTTGTCTATTAAAGGTCCCCAGAGGTCAGAGAGACACACAGAGAGCTCCAAACACTGCCCAGTGTGTTGGGTTCACTTACTGGGAGGCCTACAGACACACACACCTCCCCAGACAGGCCTAATTAGCCTGCTGTCTATTAAAGGTCCCCAGAGGTCAGAGAGACACACAGAGAGCTCCAAACACTGCCCTGTGTACTGTATTAAGTCACAGCAAGCCCCAATGGCTCACACTTGTCTCCCTTTAGGCCCAAAAATTCTGCCTGCTATTAAAGCTCTCTGAGGGTCCCACAGACACACACAGAGCTCCCAGCACTGCCCAGCACTAACCCTAACCCCCAGTACTGCCCTCAGCCCCAGCCCACTGCCCCCAAACACAGTGAGCTTCATGAGGCTCCCACAGACACACACAGAGCTCCCAGCACTGCTGGACGTCTAACTGAGGTCGCCATTGAATTCTAGATAGCTTGCTCCGTTTCTCGCTTGCCGCCACAGCCTTCAGACGATCAGTCATCAGCACAAGTTCGCCTCATGAAAACCGGAGATTCATACCGATCTGCCACGCCCCACTGTGTGGTGTGTTTGTTTAGTGTGTAGCGCAGTTGCACTACGGGGTGTTGAGCTGCTTATTATGTGTAGGTTTTTAAGGATGCAATGTGTCGAGCCTTATAGAGTCGAGCCTTCCTCTTGAGCCAGAGAGACCTATGTGACAAGGACCGAGTTGCTTCATGTGGGGTTCGATCCTACGATTTTCAGGTGGTTTCGTCGAAACTAACACCTTTAATGGGTGGTTTCACCAAGACTTGCCCTTCGCGGGGTTCGAACCTGTGCTTCTCAGGTACCTCAGCCACTAATATGCCTCTCCCCACTCATCCGGGGCAAATTCTCGCTAGAGAAGGGTTCGGCAAGGTGACAGAGAGCTCCGTAGAGCCCTCGGCGTCCCAGGCCTGGAGGCTGACCGCGGTGGCGGGGAGGTGGGACCTGTGAGACAGGGTGCCTCCCCTGGCGGGTCACGGTTTCCAATCGGTCAGAAGGTTTAGGAGAGGAGAGGGAGGAGAGTGTGGTCAACAGTCCGCTTCAAACCGCTTGAAAATCGGACACTCAGAGGCTGAGCTACCTCTTCGTCGAACTTTTTTTATTTTTCGTTCTGAGCCTAAGTCCACTTTTTTAGGGTGCTCTCGATTTCGCGCCGTCACCCGGTGGTAAAACCTCTTTCTGTGATCCTCCAGGCCTTAGGGGGATTTTCAGAAGGTGTCCGAGAAAGGTGCATGGTCGTCGGACTGACCGTTTTCGGTCGGGAGGGTATTTAGTGGAGCCTCCGCCACCACCCCCAACTTTTTCGTACCCATGGTTAACCAAAACCCTACCCATGGTTAACCAAAATGGACTTAGAAAAAATCCACAGTTTTCAGACCTCCAGAGGGGTAGGACCCTGCTCAAAGGTGTCCGAGAATACTGCACCTTCAGCGGACATGCCATGAGCCTCTAGACCCCTCTATATCCTCCAGGAGGACCAGGATTTGAGGAACATGTGTCCGAGAACAGTGTACCTTCAGCGGACTGGCCCTGAGCAGCTACACCCCTGGTTGCATCCTCCAAAAGCACCAGGATGTGACAGAATGTGTCCGAGAATAGGTCACCTTCAGCGGACTGGCCATGTGCAGCTGCACCCCTAGTAACATCCTCCACAAGCACCAGGATGTGACAGAATGTGTCCGAGAATAGGTCACCTTCAGCGGACTGACCATGTGCAGCTACACCCCTAGTTACATCCTCCACAGGCACCAGGATGTGACAGAATGTGTCCGAGAATAGGTCACCTTCAGCGGACTGGCCATGTGCAGCTACACCCCTAGTTACATCCTCCACAGGCACCAGGATGTGAACATAATGTGTCCGAGGACAGAGCACCATCAACGGACTCTTTACCAGCTTCGAGTCCCTTGTTTTCGACTTCCAGAGGCACCATAATGTCAAAAACATGTGTCCGCCACAGATGCACCATCAACGGACTCTCTGCGAGCTTCGAGTCCCTTGTTTTCGACTTCCAGATGCACCATAATGTCAAAAACATGTGCCCGAGAAAGATGCACCATCAACGGACTCTCTATGAGCTTCTGGGGCCTTGTTACAATCCTCCAGGAGGCTTCTGAAAAGGAGCTCTCTAGTCCCGAGATGGTACCCGGTGGCAAAACCTCTTTTTGGCATCCTCCAGGCTTAAGGGGAATCCTCAGAGAGTGTCCGAAAAAAGTGCACTGTCGTCGGACTGACCGTTTTGGCTCGGGAGGGTAGGCCATGGAGCTCGCGCCAGCACCCCCAACTTTTTTTTACCCATGGTTAACCAGTAACTATGAGTCTCTTAAGGTTCCATAAGAGAGTCATACTATGACTCTTATGGAAAAGTAACTATGACTCTGTCATAGGGTCGGGGCAAAAACGAATCTCAAGAACATTAAGGCTAAATAAATATCAGAGTTGATCCAAATGATTGAGGGAAGTTGGCTAGCAATAACTCCAATTATGGGATAAAGATTGGCTCTGAAAGAGGAAATAGCCTGGAAATTTACTGTTGGAGGAATCGGTGACTTGGTCGCACTGACAGGTGGGATTCTGTATCAGCACGGTGGCTCAGTGGGTAGGGCGCGGCACCACGAACCTGAAGAGCACAGGTTCGAAACCCGCAAAGGGTAAGATTTCAGAAGAACATCTGAGAATCGCAGGTTCAAATCCCACCTGAAGCAACTATGGCCTAAGTTGTATATGAATCCCCGGAGAAAAATAACACACAAATCGCAATCAAACTCTGTAAACAGAACGTGGCAAACTCTGTAAGCAGAACATGGCATACTTTGAAGACAGAACTTGGCAAACTCTGTATACACAACCCGGCAAACTCTGTAAACGGAGTGAGGCAAACTCTGTAAACAGAACGTGGCAAACTCTGTAACAGAACTCAGCAAACTCTGTGAAAAGAACCTGGCAAGTTCTTTAAACAGAAAATATAATATTTTGTTTTTATCTTTTTTTAAAGCCATTCGTCTCACACGTTTCACCCTAGAAAGGCGCCCGGTGTACGCCGGAGTATCCTTTCTGCCCCCGGTGATTTCGTAAAGCATCCCGGGTGCTGAGGTCCCACGGGGCCTCTACTTGGGAGGGTAGGGAATTTCGGTCGACCCCTCCCGCTGGCAGGCCGTTGCTGAGGATTGTGTAAATCAGTTGTAAAAGTCACACAGCAATCATATAATATAAAATTATATGTTTTTCGGTTTCCTAACCGTTGTCGGCAGTGGAAGTCGATTGTAAAAATCACAGGTACGGTGTTGCACCCCGCACAGTAACCGGAACCCCACGGGGTGGGCAGAGAAATCTGCCAGAACATCCAGCAGGAATGGCTGCGATGAAGAAGGGCAAGACCACAGGTCGCAAGGCTAAGTGGTCTGTAAAAGAACTAAAAACTTTGATGGAGATGGAGGAGGCTCTCGAGCAAGGCCAATACTCTGTATATTACATGAATGTGGAAATTGCAAGTCAGCTTCCAGGTAGGTCCTCCCACGAAGTGAAAGAGAAAAGACAGTGCATGAGACGGCAATCTCACAGGAGAAGCACTAAGCTCTTACTGCAGCCAACAGAGGCAAACCTGGAGAGGCAGGAAATCCCTGCTGAACTCAATCTGCTGATACAGCCACGAGGGTTCCAAGCAGTAACTGGCCTCAACAGAAAATTAAGGTGGCAAGCTGGTGCTCTCATTGACATGTACACTCACGAACACGAAATCAGGCGGGCGCTCACACTGGCAAGCAGGAAGGACCCGGGCGCAGCAGTGGCCATTGAGACCGCTACGGCGATGGTGATAAGGGAGGCGAGAAGAAAAGGTCCAGCGACCAAAAAGAACAGCAAAGCTGGCGAGCCGATGAAGCCCCGAAGCAAGCGAGAAATGAAGAGGGATGAGGTCCATAAACTCAGAAAACTAATGAGTACGGACCCGGCTAAGCTTGTTAGCTATGTCCTTGACGGGAGTGAAGCGACCGACTGCCCAGTCCCGCTGCCTCAATTACACGAAGTGTTTGAAAGGCGTTGGATGGGGTCAGAAGGTGCCTTCAAGGGCTTGGGAGGCTTTAAGGCCGCCAGCGGGGCGGACAACGAACACTTCTCCACCCTGTTCACCCCCGAAGAGGTGCTCACACACCTCAGAAAGACGGACAGGAAATCGGCACCAGGCACGGACGGCATCGGGCGGGATGACCTACTCCTCTGGGACCCGAAGGGTGTGAAGCTATCAAAACTCTTTGGCAGCTGGCTTGCGGCGGGGTTCATACCTCAGTGTGTAAAGCCCGCGAGAACTGTACTGATACCAAAGACCTCCGACCCTCTGCTGTTGAATGACCCGAATAACTGGCGCCCAATCACTATCGGCTCGATGCTGATGCGGCTGTTCTCACGACTGCTAAATGGGCGCCTTACGAAAGCCTGCACTATCCACGACAGGCAGCGAGGGTTCAGGGACTCTCCTGGCTGTAGTGAGAATCTTCACATCCTTCAAAGTCTGGTTAAAGCCAGCAGGAGGGAGAGAAAGTCACTACCCTGTAAGCAAAATGACGTCCCCTAGACGTCCCGTAATGGTCTCTCTGAACGTTCTAAAAACGTAAATGTGTATGGTTCCCGTGACAACTTTAGGACGTTTTGCACGACGTTCCAAGACCGTCCCGAGGACGTTGCGGTGACAACTGGGAAACGTTTTCTATAGGTCCTGGGGACGTTATGCAGGACGTTGCAAGCACCTCCCGAGGGCATTGTGGTTACGTCTGGGGAACGTGTTTCTATAGGTCCTGGGGACGTTCTGCAGGAAGTTGCAAGAACGTCCTGAGGGCATTGTGGTGACATCTACAAAACCTATTTTAGACGTCCTGGGTACGTTATTCAAGGATGCACCGCGGACGTAGCAGGCACGACCGTTTTTGCTGAGCTAAATGAAGAAAATAAAATAATAATAGATCGCGGAGCCGTCATTTTGCTTACAGTGCGCACACACACACAAGTTCAAGTTCATTTATATTACACATTTCATATGATATGCATAGACACAGACACACACGATTACAAACTTGATTGCGGGCATGGGAATTGAACCGTAAACCTTCCTATTACTAAACGAGATCGCTACCTACTGTCCTAACACTGTCTGATTACTATAGTGCCACTTTAACAGGTTTATCACAGTGTGAGACAGCCAACAAACTTAGTCTTTTTTTCCGAGGGTTTGAGGAAAAGCATATTGTAGCAATCTCAGTCACTACGCATTGAGGGTTTTCCGTAATGATTCCTTTTTTAATTAACATCCATGGCACATCCCGGACGTGCGGGCAGGGAGGCAGAATAACTAGCCAAACTAAGAATGATGAAATAAAATAAATATGAATGCTTCTGTACTGATCTGTGCTATAAATGTAATGTCTGCATGATTCCAATACAATGCATACATAGGAAGGTGACCAAGTGTCTAGCTTTAACATATTGAGCTTTCCACAGGCCTTCAAAGATGGTGCAACAGAACGAAGAGCTCACCGGTCAAATTGTCTGATTGGAATTTCTTTAAAAATCCCGTCTCGCAAACACAATTTTGACAACAATCCTAATATTACGTAAGGCCTATAAAGCAAACGTGCACCGCCCGCCTTATTATGTTTAAAAGGAACAGGCTAATCTGCCGTTAGAAAGTTATTTAACAACACGCATATGCTGCATTTTAAAGCGCAAACCCTCGGTTTCAAACGAGGAGCGAACTGAGTGAGAAGGATCCAACATGGCCAAGCAGACTAGCCTTAAAAGCTTTTTTTCAGAGGCCAAAAACATCTGATGAGGGTAAACCTTCTGACGAGGATGAACCTGTAATACCTGCAGTGTTGCGCGTTTCCTTTTATTACCGTGCATGAGCGCGCGGAAGAGCCGAGATCGGTATTGCAGACAGAGATTTTGAAAAATTATAGCACTCGCCTCATATTGAAAATTGGAGCTGTGAACGTAGTTCAAAATTATGAATTATCAACAATGAACTGAGCAAGTTCATGTAGAAAGTGAACTTTCCAAACACTGAATACCTGAAGCCCTAGATGTTCGAACAGCATCACCAAAGAAAAAGCTGAAATGTCGGGCGTTTATGTCGTTATGGAGTGACAAGTTCTCTTGGCTCAGGTGCGAGGTAATTGATAGTCACAGTAAAATGTGCAAAGGATTCACAAGAGGGTCGAATAATTTAAGAATCTCTGCTCTCATTGAACAGAGCAATGACCATGTTGCGGCGCTCATTTTAACGCCACAGCAGGTTGCGCTTAAAGGCCACTTATTGACGCGCATCAGACATAAATGTTTTTGTTTCCCATTGTAAACTTAGGAAAATAAACATGTTGCATTCTAAACTACCTGATTATGTTATTATTTAAGCTATGCAGGCCGTCAGTTTTCTTCAATGGGCTAATTTAGAAGCAGAAATAGGCTAGATATTTGGCCGGCTTATCATTAAAATGTCGGGCAAATGAAAATCATTTTTCTCTAGCGGAACTTCTGGTTCAGAGAGGACCATCAGAGGACCAAATAAGAACGGTCCCTAAAAGTCCGTTTTAAGGCTCATGCGAACGTCACGCAGAGGACCTGCAGGTAAAGGTTACGGGACGTTTTTAAATGACGTCCTGGGGATGTGTGCTGAGTTCCCAAATTATAACGTTCCTTAATAGTCCGTTTTAAGGCTCATGCGAACGTCACGCAGAGGACCTGCAGGTAAAGGTTACGGGACGTTTTTAAATGACGTCCTGGGGATGTGTGCTGAGTTACCAAATTATAACGTTCCTTAATAGTCCATTTTAAGGCTCATGCGAACGTCACGCAGAGGACCTGCAGGTAAAGGTTACGGGACGTCATTAAATGACGTCCTGGGGACGTGTGCTGAGTGACCAAATTATAACGTTCCTTAATAGTCCGTTTTAAGGCTCATGCGAACGTCACGCAGAGGACCTGCAGGTAAAGGTTACGGGACGTTTTTAAATGACGTCCTGGGGATGTGTGCTGAGTTACCAAATTATAACGTTCCTTAATAGTCCGTTTTAAGGCTCATGCGAACGTCACGCAGAGGACCTGCAGGTAAAGGTTACGGGACGTTTTTAAATGACGTCCTGGGGATGTGTGCTGAGTGACCAAATTATAACGTTCCTTAATAGTCCATTTTAAGGCTCATGCGAACGTCACGCAAAGGACCTGCAGGTAAAGGTTACGGGACGTCATTAAATGACGTCCTGGGGACGTGTGCTGAGTGACCAAATTATAAGGTTCCTTAATAGTCCGTTTTAAGGCTCATGCGAACGTCACGCAGAGGACCTGCAGGTAAAGGTTACGGGACGTTTTTAAATGACGTCCTGGGGACGTGTGCTGAGTGACCAAATTATAACGTTCCTTAATAGTCCGTTTTAAGGCTCATGCGAACGTCACGCAGAGGACCTGCAGGTAAAGGTTACGGGACGTTTTTAAATGACGTCCTGGGGACGTGTGCTAAGTGACCAAATTATAACGTTCCTTAATAGTCCGTTTTAAGGCTCATGCGAACGTTACGCAGAGGACCTGCAGGTAAAGGTTATGGGGACGTTTTTAAATGACGTCCTGGGGAGGTGTGCTGACAGACCAATTGATAAGGTTCCCTAAAAGTCCGATTTAAGACTCATGCGAACGTCACAGAAGGACCAAACGTAGACTTGCTACGAACGTCAAAAACGTTCTGGTAACGTCCTCTAGCGAACGTTGTGGCGGGGACCAATTGGGGACGATTGGGGACCTTGCGAATGTCCTGTTAACGTCCTGAGGACGTTCCCTGTTTGCGGGGTAGCGGTGGTGCTCGTGGACGTGGCAAAGGCTTTCGATACGGTGACACACGAGCACTTGCTTGCAGTGCTCAGGCAGAGAGGTCTGGATGAACACATCATAAACACAATACAAAGCTCGTACGACGGGGGCGTAACTTGCATTGAAGCCGGGGGAGAACAATCTGAACCCATTGCAATGAAAGTCGGTGTGAAGCAGGGTGACCCACTGTCCCCATTGCTTTTCAATCTGGCTCTTGATCCACTGCTCCACACACTGGAAAGCCTCGGTAAGGGAGTAAAGATCGCAGACACAAAGCTGGTCTCGCTTGCATTCGCAGATGACCTGGTGCTGGTCAGCGACACACTGAATGACTTCTGTGCCCTGACGGGGCTTAAGGTGCACGCAAGTAAGTGCTTCGGCTTCATGGTTACCCCCTTGAAACACAGCATGAAAATGAAAGTGAATGACTGTCCCCCCTGGCAGATCGAGGGGACACCAATAGAAATGGTTGAAAGTGGAAGGGCGGTAAGATATCTGGGAATTCAGGTCGGTCCAGTGAGGGGCCTCGAGAAACCCGACATTCTCAAAGAGTTACAAGTGGCGCTGGATAAGGTAGGGGCGACACCATTAACTGCCCCTCAAAAGATTTGGCTGCTTAAGACCTTCATAATCCCCAGGCATTTCTACCGGGCCGACCACTGCGACTACAGTATAGTTCGGCTGCGACTGCTGGACCGGCTACTACGTAGCACAGTAAAAACATGTCTGGGTCTAGCGCAGACCACATGTGATGGGTTGCTCTATGCTAGAGCGAGAGACGGAGGTCTGGGGCTACAAAAGTTGAGCGCCGTTATTCCTGCTATGCAGGCAAAGCGGTTGTGGAAACTTTTGCACTCTGATGATGAAGTCATCAGAAAGATAGCCTGGGACCAGAACGGGCTGGAGGACTGGAGAAGAGCTTGGCTCAAAAAGGGCGGGCAACTGGAGAAATTACCAACTCCAGAGGGTGTGCCAGTAACGAACGTTACTGAAGCAGATGGGGCCCCTCAGCTATCCCGGTACAAGAGACCATGCGAGTGGCAAGATGTAGAGTTCGACCGGTGGGCAGGCAAGTCGGTGCAGGGAGTTGGAATAGCCTGGTTCAAAGACTCTCCAGAGTCTAATGCCTGGCTCTCCAAACTCCCAAAAGTGCAACACAAATTCTGCTCACAAGCACTACAGCTACAAGCGAACGTCTACCCTACCAGGGAATTTATGGCAAGGGGCCAAAGCAAGTGGAACGCGAGGTGCCGAGGCTGTCACGCGAGGCTTGAGTCCGCCTCACACCTCCTCGGAGCATGTCCCAGCGGTAGGGCGAAACGACTGGAGCGACACAATTTTGCATGCCATCGACTGGCAGTCGCTGCGAAGAAGCAGGGCTGGGTTGTCCACAGGGAGAAAGAATTTGGAAGCAGACCAAATGTGAGACGCCCAGACTTGGTCTTTTGCAAAGATGGTAAGGCAATGGTGCTGGATGTGACAGTGCGGTTTGAAAGGAACATCAACACACTAAAACTCGCAGGCCGAGAGAAAGTAAAGCACTACAAACCCATCAAGAACTTGGTGAAACAGGTCATGGGTGTAGAGGAAGTGGAAATACACGGATTTCCACTGGGAGCGAGGGGCCTCTGGCATAAACCCAACAACAAGATCCTCAAGAGAATGGGACTTTCTAAGAGCAGTGCAAAAGCTCTTGCGTCGAGACTTTGTAAGAGTGTTCTGAGAGGATCCTTAACTATCTTGAGTGACATCCTACAAAGTAGGGATTGAATACTTTATATTAAAGTGAAAAGCTTAAGAGGAAAAGCTATACAGGGCGGAAGCACCGGACCACAATGCACATTGCATCCTTAAAAACCTACACATAATAAGCAGCTCAACACCCCGTAGTGTAACTGCGCTACACACTAAACAAACACACCACACAGTGGGACGTGGCAGATCGGTAGGAATCTCCGGTTTTCATGAGGCGAACTTGTGCTGATGACTGATCGTCTGAAGGCTGTGGCGGCAAGCGAGAAACGGAGCGAGCTATCTAAAGTTCAATGGCGACCTCAGTTAGACGTCCGTTCCACAAACCTGAAGAACGAGGCACCAGTCAGGAACGCTGAGTGGAGGGTGTGTCTCAGGTTACGGGTCAGACCTTAACTGCGCACCCGAAAATCTGGGGCGAGAAGCGAGGAATGGAGAAAGATGTTGTAGATATCAACAACGATCTCGGTTGGACGTCCGTTCCCCGGTGCCACGGGGCTGTGCAGTGAGGTTCTCGATGCCGGCTTGGCACACACTCAGGGCGACCTGGTGCGGACAAGCAAGGTGGATAATTAAACCCTTAAAGCTACACATAATATTACAACTCAACACCCCATAGCATAACTGCGCTACACACTAAACAAACACATTCTTATTGTGATAAGATAAAAACAACCCCACTATAGTGGGTCAACAAACATAACCACACAAGGAAAAGACAAGCCCAGGATTCAGAGCGAGAGGACAAGCACATAGAAACCCAGTTTCCACTTCGGTGGCATCTGGGGTCCACAGGTGGTGGTTCAGCCTCTCTGAGCAGACAATAAAACATCACCTGCTGAGCCAAAACCCAAAAGCTGATGGTGGTAGGTAGATAGCTTGGGATACACAGTATAATGGAGCCGTTACCCACGAATGCGCGTCCAGACGAATGCAAGGATACAGAATATCCGATGCCTGGATAGGTACAAAGCCTCGAGACACGGTCAGGGTCCTGTATGTTCGTCTGCCCGAGCTAGCAGGGCGGCAAGCGGGTGGGAGCGCAGCTAATGCAATACGCAGCGTCCCCAGGACGTCCGACACCCTGCTAGTAGGAAACAGGAACGGTAAGATCAGGACGCAGGCTCGGTGGCCTCCCTTGAAAGGCGAGAAACGCCTGGATGAAGAAGCCCCGGGCGGTGGTGGGGGTAGCGAACAGAGTAAGAGCCTGGTAAACTCCGCCGTAAACCACCTCCCATGGGCTGCAAGAACTCCTGCACGAGGTTCAGAACACCTCCATCCAGGCGGATACCCCCAGGAGTTCCGAGGACCGACCTCGTACAAAAAAGTCGGTCATTGAGCATGTTGCTCGGCGGCCAGCACTGGTCCGTGGGTCAACTCACCGCCTTGAGGGACGCGCTTGGTGACAGGTCGCCCGCGGCCCTAGCGGGCTGCCGGCTCCTGACTCTCTAAGGTAGCCAAATGACTGCTGGAGGCAGACCAATGACTGCTGCTCTCCACGGTCCTGAAGACACACACACACACAGGCAGAGTGCAGGCAGACTCCCAGGCAGACTGCAGGCACACTCCCAGGCAGACTCCCATGAAAAATTTCGCCAAAAAAAAGCCCCTGAGCCCAAGTCCAAACAGGACTAAGGCTCAGGGGCTTAATAGAGTCACACATACTCAGTCAGGACTTTAAAAAATTCCAGTCAAAAGTCAGAGAGTAACTATGACTCTCTTATGGAAATTTCGCAAAAAAAAAGCCCCTGAGCCCAAGTCCAAACAGGACTTAGGCTCAGGAGCTAAAGAAAACCTTAAGAGAGTCACACAAACCTTAAGAGAGTCACACATACTCAGTCGGGAGTAACTATGACTCTCTTATGGAAATTTCGCAAAAAAAAAGCCCCTGAGCCCTAGCCAAACAGGACTTAGGCTCAGGAGCTAAAAGAAAAACCTTGAGAGAGTCACACTTACTCTGGGACAACCTCACACCTCACCCCCACCAGAGTGCACCTTACCCGGGGACACCCTCCACCCTCCACCTGAGTGCACCTTACCCGGGGACACCCTCCACCCTCCACCCTCCACCCCCACCACACCTCACACCTCACCCCCACCAGAGTGCACCTTCTCCGGGGCTCTCCCTGGCCTGGCACCCCCCCTCCAGGGGACACGCCCCCCTAGGAATAACCAGACTTAAGCACCGGTCCACCCTTAAGCCCATAACCGGCCTTAAAGCCCCTCTCTGAGGCTTAAGTCAGTGGTGCGCAGCCTACGGAAATTCTACCCATGGTTAACCAGTTTGGACTTTATTTACAACTTTTTTAATTTTTCTACCCATGGTTAACTGTCTAAGGTCTATATCCCTCGTACGGGATATTTTTATTTTTTTGTCAAAAAAAATGTAAAGCTCCGCGAGTTTTCGTCTTAGAGACATAAAAAGAACAACCACGGAAACATTGAACCCTTTTCTTTTATAATATATACAGTTCAAAATTTTAAAATAAATAAGCACTTTGTCAGGGGAATAGAACTGATGTGGTGCACTTTCTAGTATCTGAGTGGGGTTTCTGCTGCTAAGGACCCACCCATTAGCAAATGACAGCTATTCATATGATAAGGAGATGGTGATTCAGTGATCTCCATTGGGTCATGATGTGGCAAGATTCACTCCGGGGGGTTTGGGCCACAAAGACATTCTAGGGCCATTAGGATATGGCCTTTGTCTTTGCGAGAGGTGTCACAGGTTTGTTCACACCAACTCATCAATATGCATTTGTAGGGGCACAGATTTAGGAA
>NW_027667020.1:37500-67500 GCF_963457725.1 Sprattus sprattus | reverse complement strand
AGGCTTTCGTAAGGCGCCCATTTAGCAGTCGTGAGAACAGCCGCATCAGCATCGAGCCGATAGTGATTGGGCGCCAGTTATTCGGGTCATTCAACAGCAGAGGGTCGGAGGTCTTTGGTATCAGTACAGTTCTCGCGGGCTTTACACACTGAGGTATGAACCCCGCCCCAAGCCAGCTGCCAAAGAGTTTTGATAGCTTCACACCCTTCGGGTCCCAGAGGAGTAGGTCATCCCGCCCGATGCCGTCCGTGCCTGGTGCCGATTTCCTGTCCGTCTTTCTGAGGTGTGTGAGCACCTCTTCGGGGGTGAACAGGGTGGAGAAGTGTTCGTTGTCCGCCCCGCTGGCGGCCTTAAAGCCTCCCAAGCCCTTGAAGGCACCTTCTGACCCCATCCAACGCCTTTCAAACACTTCGTGTAATTGAGGCAGCGGGACTGGGCAGTCGGTCGCTTCACTCCCGTCAAGGACATAGCTAACAAGCTTAGCCGGGTCCGTACTCATTAGTTTTCTGAGTTTATGGACCTCATCCCTCTTCATTTCTCGCTTGCTTCGGGGCTTCATCGGCTCGCCAGCTTTGCTGTTCTTTTTGGTCGCTGGACCTTTTCTTCTCGCCTCCCTTATCACCATCGCCGTAGCGGTCTCAATGGCCACTGCTGCGCCCGGGTCCTTCCTGCTTGCCAATGTGAGCACCCGCCTGATTTCGTGTTCGTGAGTGTACATGTCAATGAGAGCACCAGCTTGCCACCTTAATTTTCTGTTGAGGCCAGTTACTGCTTGTAACCCTCGTGGCTGTATCAGCAGATTGAGTTCAGCAGGGATTTCCTGCCTCTCCAGGTTTGCCTCTGTTGGCTGCAGTAAGAGCTTAGTGCTTCTCCTGTGAGATTGCCGTCTCATGCACTGTCTTTTCTCTTTCACTTCGTGGGAGGACCTACCTGGAAGCTGACTTGCAATTTCCACATTCATGTAATATACAGAGTATTGGCCTTGCTCGAGAGCCTCCTCCATCTCCATCAAAGTTTTTAGTTCTTTTACAGACCACTTAGCCTTGCGACCTGTGGTCTTGCCCTTCTTCATCGCAGCCATTCCTGCTGGATGTTCTGGCAGATTTCTCTGCCCACCCCGTGGGGTTCCGGTTACTGTGCGGGGTGCAACACCGTACCTGTGATTTTTACAATCGACTTCCACTGCCGACAACGGTTAGGAAACCGAAAAACATATAATTTTATATTATATGATTGCTGTGTGACTTTTACAACTGATTTACACAATCCTCAGCAACGGCCTGCCAGCGGGAGGGGTCGACCGAAATTCCCTACCCTCCCAAGTAGAGGCCCCGTGGGACCTCAGCACCTGGGATGCGAAATCACCGGGGGCAGAAAGGATACTCCGGCGTACACCGGGCGCCTTTCTAGGGTGAAACGTGTGAGACGAATGGCTTTAAAAAAAGATAAAAACAAAATATTATATTTTCTGTTTAAAGAACTTGCCAGGTTCTTTTCACAGAGTTTGCTTAGTTCTGTTACAGAGTTTGCCACGTTCTGTTTACAGAGTTTGCCTCACTCCGTTTACAGAGTTTGCCTCACTCCGTTTACAGAGTTTGCCTCACTCCGTTTACAGAGTTTTCCGGGTTGTGTATACAGAGTTTGCCAAGTTCTGTCTTCAAAGTATGCCATGTTCTGCTTACAGAGTTTGCCACGTTCTGTTTACAGAGTTTCATTGCGATTTGTGTGTTATTTTTCTCCGGGGATTCATATGCAACTTAGGACATAGTTGCTTCAGGTGGGATTTGAACCTGCGATTCTCAGATGTTCTTCTGAAATCTTAGCCTTTGCGGGTTTCGAACCTGTGCTCTTCGTGGTTCGTGGTGCCGCGCCCTACCCACTGAGCCACCATGCTGATACAGAATCCCACCTGTCAGTGCGACCAAGTCACCGATTCCTCCCACAGTACATTTCCAGGCTATTTCCTCTTTCAGAGCCAATCTTTATCCCATAATTGGGGTTATTGCTAGCCAACTTCCCTCAATCATTTGGATCAACTCTGATATTTATTTAGCCTTAATGTTCTTGAGATTCGTTTTTGCCCCGACCCTATGACAGAGTCATAGTTACTTTTCCATAAGAGTCATAGTATGACTCTCTTATGGAACCTTAAGAGACTCATAGTTACTGGTTAACCATGGGTAAAAAAAAGTTGGGGGTGCTGGCGCGAGCTCCATGGCCTACCCTCCCGAGCCAAAACGGTCAGTCCGACGACAGTGCACTTTTTTCGGACACTCTCTGAGGATTCCCCTTAAGCCTGGAGGATGCCAAAAAGAGGTTTTGCCACCGGGTACCATCTCGGGACTAGAGAGCTCCTTTTCAGAAGCCTCCTGGAGGATTGTAACAAGGCCCCAGAAGCTCATAGAGAGTCCGTTGATGGTGCATCTTTCTCGGGCACATGTTTTTGACATTATGGTGCATCTGGAAGTCGAAAACAAGGGACTCGAAGCTCGCAGAGAGTCCGTTGATGGTGCATCTTTGGCGGACACATGTTTTTGACATTATGGTGCCTCTGGAAGTCGAAAACAAGGGACTCAAAGCTGGTAAAGAGTCCGTTGATGGTGCTCTGTCCTCGGACACATTATGTTCACATCCTGGTGCCTGTGGAGGATGTAACTAGGGGTGTAGCTGCACATGGCCTGTCCGCTGAAGGTGACCTATTCTCGGACACATTCTGTCACATCCTGGTGCCTGTGGAAGGTGTAACTAGGGGTGTAGCTGCATATGGCCAGTCCGCTGAAGGTGCACTGTTCTCGGACACATGTTCCTCAAATCCTGGTCCTCCTGGAGGATATAGAGGGGTGGCATGGCATGGCATGTCCGCTGAAGGTGCAGTATTCTCGGACACCTTTGAGCAGGGTCCTACCCCTCTGGAGGTCTGAAAATTCTGGATTTTTTCTAAGTCCATTTTGGTTAACCATAGGTAGGATTTTGGTTAACCATGGGTACGAAAAAGTTGGGGGTGGTGGCGAGGGCTCCACAAAATACCCTCCCGACCGAAAACGGTCAGTCCGACGACCATGCACCTTTCTCGGACACCTTCTGAAAATCCCCCTAAGGCCTGGAGGATCACAGAAAGAGGTTTTGCCACCGGGTGACGGCGCGAAATCGAGAGCACCCTAAAAAAGTGGACTTAGGCTCAGAACGAAAAATAAAAAAAGTTCCACAAAGAAGTAACTCAGCCTCTGAGTGTCCGATTTTCAAGTGGTTTGAAGCGGACTGTTGACCACACTCTCCTCCCTCTCCCGGAGGATATATAGGGGTCTAGAGGCTCAAGGCATGTCCGCTGAAGGTGACCTATTCTCGGACACATTCTGTCACATCCTGGTGCCTGTGGAGGATGTAACCAGGGGTGTAGCTGCTCAGGGCCAGTCCGCTGAGGGTGCACTGTTCTCGGACACATGTTCCTCAAATCCTGGTCCTCCTGGAGGATATAGAGGGGTCTAGAGGCTCATGGCATGTCCGCTGAAGGTGCAGTATTCTCGGACACCTTTGAGCAGGGTCCTACCCCTCTGGAGGTCTGAAAACTGTGGATTTTTTCTAAGTCCATTTTGGTTAACCATGGGTAGGGTTTTGGTTAACCATGGGTACGAAAAAGTTGGGGGTGGTGGCGGAGGCTCCACAAAATACCCTCCCGACCGAAAACGGTCAGTCCGACGACCATGCACCTTTCTCGGACACCTTCTGAAAATCCCCCTAAGGCCTGGAGGATCACAGAAAGAGGTTTTGCCACCGGGTGACGGCGCGAAATCGAGAGCACCCTAAAAAAGTGGACTTAGGCTCAGAACAAAAAATAAAAAAAGTTCCACGAGAGGTAACTCAGCCTCTGAGTGTCCGATTTTCAAGCGGTTTGAAGCGGACTGTTGACCACACTCTCCTCCCTCTCCTCTCCTAAACCTTCTGACCGATTGGAAACCGTGACCCGCCAGGGGAGGCACCCTGTCTCACAGGTCCCACCTCCCAGCCACCGCGGTCAGCCTCCAGGCCGGGGACGCCGAGGGCTCTACGGAGCTCTCTGTCACCGCGCCGAACCCTTTTCTAGCGAGAATTTGCCCCGGATGAGTGGGGAGAGGCATATTAGTGGCTGAGGTACCTGAGAAGCAGAGGTTCGAACCCCGCGAAGGGCAAGTCTCGGTGAAACCACCCATTAAAGGTGTTAGTTTCGACGAAACCACCTGAAAATCGTAGGATCGAACCCCACATGAAGCAACTCTGAGAGAGAGAAAGATTGAAAGAGAAAGAGCCTGGGAAAATATGGGGTGAGGAATCGGTGATTTGGGCGCACTGACAGGCGGAATTCTGTACCAGCACGGTGGCTTAGTGGGTAGGGCGCGGCACCACAGACCTGATGAGCACAGGTTCGAAACCCGCAAAGGGTAAGATTCCAGAAAACCATCTGAGAATTGCAGGTTCAAATCCCACCTGAAGCAACTCTGTCCTAAGTTGTGAATGACTCCCCGGTATGAAAGAAAGGCTCGACTCTATAAAGGAAAAGCTATACAGGGCGGAAGCACCGGACCACGATGCACATTGCATCCTTAAAAACCTACACATAATAAGCAGCTCAACACCCCGTAGTGCAACTGCGCTACACACTAAACAAACACACCACACAGTGGGGCGTGGCAGATCGGTATGAATCTCCGGTTTTCATGAGGCGAACTTGTGCTGATGACTGATTGTCTGAAGGCTGTGGCGGCAAGTGAGAAACGGAGCGAGCTATCTAGAATTCAATGGCGACCTCAGTTAGACGTCCAGCAGTGCTGGGAGCTCTGTGTGTGTCTGTGGGAGCCTCGTGAAGCTCACTGTGTTTGGGGGCAGTGGGCTGGGGCTAAGGGCAGTACTGGGGGTTAGGGTTAGTGCTGGGCAGTGCTGGGAGCTCTGTGTGTGTCTGTGGAACCCTCAGAGAGCTTTAATAGCAGGCAGAATTTTTGGGCCTAAAGGGAGACAAGTGTGAGCCATTGGGGCTTGCTGTGACTTAATACAGTACACAGGGCAGTGTTTGGAGCTCTCTGTGTGTCTCTCTGACCTTTGGGGACCTTTAATAGACAGCAGGCTTCTTAGGCCTGTCTGGGGAGGTTTGTGTGTCTGTAGGCCTCCCAGTAAGTGAACCCAACACACTGGGCAGTGTTTGAAGCTCTCTGGGTGTCTCTCTGACCTTTGGGGACCTTTAATAGACAGCAGGCTTCTTAGGCCTGTCTGGGGAGGTGTGTGTGTCTGTAGGCCTCCCAGTAAGTGAACACAACACACTGGGCAGTGCTGGGAGCTCTCTGTGTGTCTCTCTGACCTTTGGGGACCTTTAATAGACAGCAGGCTTCTTAGGCCTGTCTGGGGAGGTGTGTGTGTCTCTAGGCCTCCCAGTAAGTGAACCCAACACACTGGGCAGTGTTTGGAGCTCTCTGTGTGTCTCTCTGACCTTTGGGGACCTTTAATAGACAGGAGGCTTCTTAGGCCTGTCTGGTGAGGTGTGTGTGTCTCTAAGCCTCCAGTGTTTTCTAAGTCCATTTTGGTTAACCATGCACTGTTCTCGGACACATGTTCCTCAAATCCTGGTCCTCCTGGAGGATATAGAGGGGTCTAGAGGCTCGAGGCATGTCCGCTGAAGGTGCAGTATTCTCGGACACCTTTGAGCAGGGTCCTACCCCCTGGAGGTCTGAAAACTGTGGATTTTTTCTAAGTCCATTTTGCTTAACCCTGGGTAGGGTTTTGGTTAACCATGGGTATGAAAAAGTTGGGGGTGGTGGCGGAGGCTCACAAAATACCCTCCCGACCGAAAACGGTCAGTCCGACGACCATGCACCTTTCTCGGACACCTTCTGAAAATCCCCCTAAGGCCTGGAGGATCACAGAAAGAGGTTTTGCCACCGGGTGACGGCACGAAATCGAGAGCACCCTAAAAAAGTGGACTTAGGCTCAGAACGAAAAATAAAAAAAGTTCCACAAAGAGGTAACTCAGCCTCTGAGTGTCCGATTTTGAAGCGGACTGTTGACCACACTCTCCTCCCTCTCCCGGAGGATATATAGGGGTCTAGAGGCTCAAGGCATGTCCGCTGAAGGTGACCTATTCTCGGACACATTCTGTCACATCCTGGTGCCTGTGGAGGATGTAACCAGTGGTGTAGCTGCTCAGGGCCAGTCCGCTGAAGGTGCACTGTTCTCGGACACATGTTCCTCAAATCCTGGTCCTCCTGGAGGATATAGAGGGGTCTAGAGGCTCATGGCATGTCCGCTGAAGGTGCAGTATTCTCGGACACCTTTGAGCAGGGTCCTACCCCTCTGGAGGTCTGAAAACTGTGGATTTTTTCTAAGTCCATTTTGGTTAACCATGGGTAGGGTTTTGGTTAACCATGGGTACGAAAAAGTTGGGGGTGGTGGCGGAGGCGTGGTGGCGGAGGCTCCACAAAATACCCTCCCGACCGAAAACGGTCAGTCCGACGACCATGCACCTTTCTCGGACACCTTCTGAAAATCCCCCTAAGGCCTGGAGGATCACAGAAAGAGGTTTTGCCACCAGGTGACGGCGCGAAATCGAGAGCAGTGGCGGACCTAGTCATTTGGGGGCCTAAGGCGAAAACATAGCCAGGGGCCCTCTTCATCCGTCCTTTTAATGCAAAAAAAAAAGGGCCACCTCAAAGCAGGGGCGGACTGGGGAGAAAAAGTGGCCCGGGAGTTGTCTGTCAGAGCGGCCCACTTAATATACGGCGCATTGCCCGCTCAATGTATGCAAAATACCCATACACTTAACATAATTTTGGATGATTACAAAGAAATAACATTATGTATGTTTTTTAATAACATTTGGATCCACAAATTTGCCTGGATGGACACATGGAATAAAATGATACTGGCTATTGTAACACTCCAAGGAAGGTAGGGCCTATAGTTTGCTAGATGAATATGCTTAACTCTGGGCTAGTATCAGATGGTTAGGCCTATATGTATAACTACAGAGCCTTTAGGAATAAATGTCAGCAGAGAAAGAGTACACAATTTTTTTGATAATGATTAGGGCGACCTACATTAAGCAATATCATTTTTTTTGTAGGCTGATTAACTCATACAGCAATACCTTTTTGTATAGTAGATGGCAGCACACAATCAAAATATTTCCCCTCTACCTACATAGCTACAGTAGCTAGTTATATGGAAGAAAGTTGCATTCAGGAGCCTTCATAAGCAAACATGATTTGGCTCCGCATTAAATTATCCCACTTTTTCATTATCCACATGTCTCAAATGTTGTATGATGCAACATAGCTTTACAGGACACATAAATGTCCAGTAACAACGTAAAGAAGGGGGCAACATATAAGTCAAAACCAACTATATTTATTGACTGATCTCGAAAGTATTGGCTTACAAAAGCTAACTAAGTCTTCACAAAGAAAATAACTCAGTGTTAGGGCAAAAAGCGAACATTCACACTGTACAACCTATGAAAAGTGACAGCGGTAGCCTACAAATAAAGAAATACAGACCGCGTTAGCCACTTCACAGCGTGCTAGCCATGATTTTCTTTCGTTCCAATTCTTGGATATAGGGTTCCACCCTTTATAGAAACCTGTTGAATCGATACATTTGGTGTAGGAAGTCCTAATTGTTTTGTTGTCAATTTATCTTAATTAGTACGCCGACAGAGAAAAAAATCTCCTTTTCCTGAAAGCAGTTCGTCGCCACAATCGCCCTTAAGGTCCGCCGCCACTGGTTTGAACTTTGTTGTAGAAATGAACAGAACAGAACATACGATGGGGTGTAAACATCAGTGGTAATGGTAGTGTTGCATGCTGGGTGTTTGATTATGTGTGTATGTGTGTGTGTGTGTGTGTAGGGGTGTTAAAGGTGTCTACGAGCGAGACATGCAAGTATTAGGCTAGAGTGATTAACATTTAATAACAAATAAACATAGTAAGACTGACGGAGGAGATTAGAAAATAGTAAGACAATAGTAACCATGAGTGTGAATACAGGTCACTAGGAGTAGTATAAATAGCAGACAGTGAATCCCGTTGGTTATCATGACAGGTATATAATGTATTCGCTTAAGCAAGGAAAACTGTCGCAACCGACGATATCTGCGGGAGGGCCGGTTGGTTATGGACTTAGGCCGTCCCATCAGTGCCTGGGTGGGCAATTTATCGTGGGCTTTCTGCTGGGTCAGGGCCTAAGGCAGTTGCCTAGTTCGCCTTAATGGTAGGTCCGCCACTGCTGGCTGGAGAAGTGGTACTGCTTTCGGTGGGGATGGTGACTTGGCTCTGTAAAATAAGAGCATACATAACAATGAATACAATACACTACACTACATCATGTGTAGGTTCAATCAATCAGTCTCTATTCAAACTGGGTCAATCTATTTACCTGGGTTGATTTTCTAGCTAGGCTTAGATTTGGCCTGGCCGCAGAAACATGAGCACCACCAAATCTTGACTTGTTCAACTGAAAAGCAACAAGGCAAACGTCTGTGTCGTGAGAGAACTATATTGACAAATTATCATTCAGTGAACAAAATGTAAAATATTTATGGTCAATTTATGAGGCCAAATACCATTAAAATATGTGGGGGTGGGTGCTTACGGCCCACAGACACCAGCAATGAACCTAAGGCCCTTTGGCCAGGACTTTGACTGGCTGCTGCTGTCTGCTGCCCTGCAGTGCCTTGAACCGGACCCACTGCTGCCGACTGCTGCCCTGCAGGCCCAGTAGGACTTTGCCTGGCTGCTGCCGTCTGCTGCCCTGCAGTGCCTTGAACCGGACCCACTAGTGCCTAATGCTGCCCTGCAGGCCCAGTAGGACTTTGCCTGGCTGCTGCCGTCTGCGGCCCTGCAGTGCCTTGAACCGGACCCACTGCTGCCGACTGCTGCCCTGCAGGCCCAGTAGGACTTTGCCTGGCTGCTGCCGTCTGCGGCCCTGCAGTGCCTTGATCCGGACCCACTGCTGCCGACTGCTGCCCTGCAGGCCCAGTAGGACTTTGCCTGGCTGCTGCCGTCTGCGGCCCTGCAGGCCCAGAGGCAGTACTTGCTCCAGTTGGCTGTAGAGACATCACAAATTAGTTTGCATATTGATACACACACACACACACACTTTTTGAGTCTTGAATTGACCAGCGTTACCTTCTGAGTGTGGAATCCACAAACACACGCCCTTACTAGACCAAACAAAGACCTCTGTCCTTGTGTCTGCATTGGACATTTTTCAATCTAGAAATAAAAGTTATACAATTGTTTGAGTTTTCATTTTCGTATGTGTAGTCACAGAGATATGATGTAACTGATTTGCTTTTTACATTTGGATTTCCTTGTGGGAACATTGCCTTTTATCCTATTTAATACATGTTATAATGACTTAATAACAATAAATACATTATACTGTGCCATGTATATAGTCATACCCTTTGATACAGCTCGTACCACTTCTTCTGCCTTGGTGCTGGCTTGTTCCCAACCCCGGCAGGCCAGGATCCAGTGCTGGCAAACTTTCTCAAACGTGCCAACCATTCTGATTCTGACATTGCCTTGTGTGACTTCACAGATTTTGCCTTTGGTGACATAGTAATTGCACATTGTTTTTAATGAATGAAAATAACATAAATCCATGAAGAGCTGACCATCTTCCCTGTAATAGTATTAGCCCTATTCTCCACACAGTTGAACCCCCCTCCTCACCACTGTCTCCCTTTCCTGCCATTACCTGTACAACCTCTCAATATTTCGTTTATACATCTGAATTTAAGCGATTGTGCATAAAATACTCTTATTCACAGTCAAAATATTTCGTTATCATTCATTCATAGCCCACGTAAAAGCACCCTTAATATAGTTAACGTTATTTGACGAGGACTAGCGTAATTCCAGTACAGATAACAGAGTGATTATAAGATAGCTATATAGCTAAATAAATCGAAATGACAACAACGGGAATAATTACTTCAATACTTCAATACTTCAAGTTATATCGTACAAGACTAACAGATTATATTAGCAGACCAAAGGCATGAGCGAAAGCGAAATTGCAGTCAGAGAAAGCAGCTTAGGTAAAAAGCTAGCTAAACCAAGGGGAAATGACTTCAATAATTAAAGTAAATACGATCTGCAGGTATACGACTTATGTTATTGTCATGCATTTAAAAATTAATTGTATGCATCTATGTCGCCAAAAGCAACATCTCTAAAATATAGCGACATTTTAGTCAGATAAATTATAGCGTTTTAAAGGTAGAAAGCTAGCTATACACAAAACAATTATCCCATTCAGCAGTGTAGTTAATGTGTAAATACTCACCATGTCGACAAATTTCCTCGGTTTATTTAACTTGATACAGCTTTAGAGGGAGGATTGCTTCCTTGAAGTTGTTTGAATTACGGACGCATCTTCTGGCTATTTGAGCTATCCAGAGGTTTGCATTTTCGATTTGCCCGCCCCCCCATCCAGGTCCAGCGTCAGCTAAGTGACGTCGCCTGACGTCGCGCTCCAGCATTTCTGCCGTGCGTGCTGCCCGACGGCGCTCTCCAGGATTTCTGCCGTGATTGGTCAATTGTTATCAACTCTGCAAACTGGTGCGAACGTGATTGGCCAAATCTTTTCAGAATCTTTTCAGGTCTAAAAAAAATTAGCCGGTCGTGTAGTCGGCAGCTGTGGCTGTTAACCAGAAGGTGGCTGGTTCGATCCCCAACCAGAAGGACATTTTTTTTTTGCTGGTCCATCATAAGAGAGTCACTGTTACTCATTTTTCAGGCAATTGGGAACATAACTGACATTCAGAATACAAAAGGGACATTTGAGAATAATAACTGAAAAAAAATGCAGTTTTTTTGCCTAAGTCCATACTGGTGCTCTCCCTTGTGTGTTTGACCCTCAGTGACCTTTAATAGACGGCAGGCATATGGGGCCTACTCTGGTACATAAGTTAGCCATGTGGGCTCTCTGTGACTTAAAACGAGACACAGAGCAGTCATCGCTGCTGGTGTGTGACCCTCAGCAAAATCAAGATTCAAACACAGAAAAATACCTTCAAACTTTGTTTTATTTAGATATATTAAAAAATAGCAAATACAACACACAAACAAACACAAACAATTCCAAACATAACCACACACGGCGAACGTTGTGTGTGTGTGTGTGTGTGTGTGTGTGTGTGTGTGTGTGTGTGTGTGTGTGTGTGTGTGTGTGTCTGTGTGTGTCTGTGTCTGTGTCTGTGTGTATGTGTGTGTGTGTGTGTGTGTGTGTGCGCGTGCACATTAGGGATTTGGGGGTTAACTGTAGCTGGAACCTGCCTCCTCCACTACGCGCATTCTTCTGGGTAGGACCCGGTTTCTGTTGAGGGCCCGGCGTCTGAGGACCCGGAGATGCTGCATTACCAACTCCAATTCCCTCCTGGAACTTTCCAGTTTGTCCTGAAGAGATTTTCTTTGTTTTAGAAGGATTTTGCAGGACTCGCAGCACACTCGCAGAGTCATATCTAAACAACACAAAAAACATTCTGGTAATGGTAAAAATCTTAGATAATACGACACACACACACACACACACACACACACACAAACACACACACACAAACGCACACACACACACACACACAGCTCCCCTCCCACCTCCCCCCTGGCTGACTGCCACACAGCTTCTCCAGCCACTAACCATCTAACTAATAGTTACAACTCAATAGCTAAACATACTTGTAATAACAGAACACTCACCGTCTTGAAAACTCACGGCAATCTTGAAAGAAATGTCTCTGAAATTTGTCTTTAAGAATCTTGCTGCTCCACTCTCCAGCTCTTTCGCCCACAAAATGGCGACAGAGTAGGTCAGGCTTATATACTGGGGAGAGATTCTGAGAGGCGGGTTCAGGCTTTGCTTCAGGGGGACTCTTGAAACAGTCAACAGAGGAATTTGAAGAATTTGAGGGTGCCTTGAAACTTTCTCGGTGTGTGTGTGAAAGGGAGAGAGTTGTGTGTGTGTGTCTGTGTGTCTGTGTGCCTGTGTGTTTGTCTGTGTGTCTGTGTGCCTGTGTGTGTGTCTGTGTGCCTGTGTGTGTGTGTGTGTTGTCTTTAGGTGTAAATGCAAGCTGAGTGCTGATGTAAATGGCTGAATTCCTAGTGCTATGAAAGCTGCAGTGGTAGCACAGGAAGAGATGACAGATTTCTCCTCCTTTTCTGTCAGAGGCAACCGTGGCCTACTGGTTAGGGTTCAGCGCTCAAGCTGGGGCCCATAAGGCCATCTAAGAGGGGGGGGGAGAAAAAAGAGGGGGAAGAAGGAAAAAGGGAGAAAAGAGAGGAGAAAAGAAGAGAGGAGGAAGGAGGAAGAAAATGTGGGTGTTTCTGCATCCATACCTATCTGAGAAATGCATTTCTAACTGCTTTAACAATATTTGGACCCACAACTGGTTTTGTCTGCAGACGATATACGAACCTACGATTTGGGAATTATGAGTTCCGTTTTTTTCACATCCTCTCCGCGGATATTTATATCAAATTAAGAGCTCCATAAGTGCATTTCCCATAACTTACAGAACACATAAAATTAGTATAATTGACACAATAGGATACAAATCAGCAACATAAAAAACTATTAATGAGAACACAAAACTCAACAACCCCACTATATTTCTATCTAAATTTAAACAATCGTCTCATACAAATACATTTGTGTTCTTTATGTGTAATAATTATTTATTTCTTCTCCCACATACCTGTACCCAGTGGCGGACCTACCATTAAGGCGAACTAGGCAACTGCCTTAGGCCCTCACCCAGCAGAAAGCCCACGATAAATTGCCCACCCAGGCACTGATGGGACGGCCTAAGTCCATAACCAACCGGCCCTCCCGCAGATATCGTCGGTTGCGACAGTTTTCCTTGCTTAAGCGAATACATTATATACCTGTCATGATAACCAACGGGATTCACTGTCTGCTATTTATACTACTCCTAGTGACCTGTATACACACTCATGGTTACTATTGTCTTACTATTTTCTAATCTCCTCCGTCAGTCTTACTATGTTTATTTGTTATTAAATGTTAATCACTCTAGCCTAATACTTGCATGTCTCGCTCGTAGACACCTTTAACACCCCTACACACACACACACACACACACACACACACATAATCACACACCCAGCATGCAACACTATCATTACCACTGATGTTTACACCCCATCGTATGTTCTGTTCTGTTCATTTCTACAACAAAGTTCAAACCAGTGGCGGCGGACCTTAAGGGCGATTGTGGCGACGAACTGCTTTCAGGAAAAGGAGATTTTTTTCTCTGTCGGCGTACTAATTAAGATAAATTGACAACAAAACAATTAGGACTTCCTACACCAAATGTATCGATTCAACAGGTTTCTATAAAGGGTGGAACCCTACATCCAAGAATTGGAACGAAAGAGAATCATGGCTAGCACGCTGTGAAGTGGCTAACGCGGTCTGTATTTCTTTATTTGTAGGCTACCGCTGTCACGTTTCATAGGTTGTACAGTGTGAATGTTCGCTTTTTGCCCTAACACTGAGTTATTTTCTTTGTGAAGACTTAGTTAGCTTTTGTAAGCCAATACTTTCGAGATCAGTCAATAAATATAGTTGGTTTTGACTTATATGTTGCCCCCTTCTTTACGTTGTTACTGGACATTTATGTGTCCTGTAAAGCTATGTTGCATCATACAACATTTGAGACATGTGGATAATGAAAAGGTGGGATAATTTAATGCGGAGCCAAATCATGTTTGCTTATGAAGGCTCCTGAATGCAACTTTCTTCCATATAACTAGCTACTGTAGCTATGTAGGTAGAGGGGAAATATTTTGATTGTGTGCTGCCATCTACTATACAAAAAGGTATTGCTGTATGAGTTAATCAGCCTACAAAAAAAATGATATTGCTTAATGTAGGTCGCCCTAATCATTATCAAAAAAATTGTGTACTCTTTCTCTGCTGACATTTATTCCTAAAGGCTCTGTAGTTATACATATAGGCCTAACCATCTGATACTAGCCCAGAGTTAAGCATATTCATCTAGCAAACTATAGGCCCTACCTTCCTTGGAGTGTTACAATAGCCAGTATCATTTTATTCCATGTGTCCATCCAGGCAAATTTGTGGATCCAAATGTTATTAAAAAACATATATAATGTTATTTCTTTGTAATCATTCAAAATTATGTTAAGTGTATGGGTATTTTGCATACATTGAGCGGGCAACGCGCCGTATATTAAGTGGGCCGCTCTGACAGACAACTCACGGGCCACTTTTTCCCCCCAGTCCTTCCCTGCTTTGAGGTGGCCCTTTTTTTTTTGCATTAAAAGGACGGATGAAGAGGGCCCCTGGCTATGTTTTCGCCTTAGGCCCCCAAATGACTAGGTCCGCCACTGCTCTCGATTTCGCGCCGTCACCCGGTGGCAAAACCTCTTTCTGTGATCCTCCAGGCCTTAGGGGGATTTTCAGAAGGTGTCCGAGAAAGGTGCATGGTCGTCGGACTGACCGTTTTCGGTCGGATGGGTATTTTGTGGAGCCTCCGCCACCACGCCTCCGCCACCACCCCCAACTTTTTCGTACCCATGGTTAACCAAAACCCTACCCATGGTTAACCAAAATGGACTTAGAAAAAATCCACAGTTTTCAGACCTCCAGAGGGGTAGGACCCTGCTCAAAGGTGTCCGAGAATACTGCACCTTCAGCGGACATGCCATGAGCCTCTAGACCCCTCTATATCCTCCAGGAGGACCAGGATTTGAGGAACATGTGTCCGAGAACAGTGCACCTTCAGCGGACTGGCCCTGAGCAGCTACACCACTGGTTACATCCTCCAAAGGCACCAGGATGTGACAGAATGTGTCCGAGAATAGGTCACCTTCAGCGGACATGCCTTGAGCCTCTAGACCCCTATATATCCTCCGGGAGAGGGAGGAGAGTGTGGTCAACAGTCCGCTTCAAACCGCTTGAAAATCGGACACTCAGAGGCTGAGTTACCTCTTTGTGGAACTTTTTTTATTTTTCGTTCTGAGCCTAAGTCCACTTTTTTAGGGTGCTCTCGATTACGCGCCATCACCCGGTGGCAAAACCTCTTTCTGTGATCCTCCAGGCCTTAGGGGGATTTTCAGAAGGTGTCCGAGAAAGGTGCATGGTCGTCGGACTGACCGTTTTCGGTCGGGAGGGTATTTTGTGGAGCCTCCGCCACCACCCCCAACTTTTTCATACCCATGGTTAACCAAAACCCTACCCATGGTTAACCAAAATGGACTTAGAAAAAATCCACAGTTTTCAGACCTCCAGAGGGGTAGGACCCTGCTCAAAGGTGTCCGAGAATACTGCACCTTCAGCGGACATGCCATGAGCCTCTAGACCCCTCTATATCCTCCAGGAGGACCAGGATTTGAGGAACATGTGTCCGAGAACAGTGCACCTTCAGCGGACTGGCCCTGAGCAGCTACACCCCTGGTTAACCAAAACCCTACCCATGGTTAACCAAAATGGACTTAGAAAACACTGGAGGCCTACAGACACACACACCTCCCCAGACAGGCCTAAGAAGCCTCCTGTCTATTAAAGGTCCCCAAAGGTCAGAGAGAAAGACAGAGAGCTCCAAACACTGCCCAGTGTGTTGGGTTCACTTACTGGGAGGCCTACAGACACACACACCTCCCCAGACAGGCCTAAGAAGCCTGCTGTCTATTAAAGGTCCCCAAAGGTCAGAGAGACACACAGAGAGCTCCCAGCACTGCCCAGTGTGTTGTGTTCACTTACTGGGAGGCCTACAGACACACACACCTCCCCAGACAGGCCTAAGAAGCCTGCTGTCTATTAAAGGTCCCCAAAGGTCAGAGAGACACCCAGAGAGCTCCAAACACTGCCCAGTGTGTTGGGTTCACTTACTGGGAGGCCTACAGACACACACACCTCCCCAGACAGGCCTAAGAAGCCTGCTGTCTATTAAAGGTCCCTAAAGGTCAGAGAGACACACAGAGAGCTCCAAACACTGCCCAGTGTGTTGGGTTCACTTACTGGGAGGCCTACAGACACACACACCTCCCCAGACAGGCCTAATTAGCCTGCTGTCTATTAAAGGTCCCCAGAGGTCAGAGAGACACACAGAGAGCTCCAAACACTGCCCTGTGTACTGTGTTAAGTCACAGCAAGCCCCAATGGCTCACACTTGTCTCCCTTTAGGCCCAAAAATTCTGCCTGCTATTAAAGCTCTCTGAGGGTCCCACAGACACACACAGAGCTCCCAGCACTGCCCAGCACTAACCCTAACCCCCAGTACTGCCCTCAGCCCCAGCACCCAAACACAGTGAGCTTCATGAGGCTCCCACAGACACACACAGAGCTCCCAGCACTGCTGGACGTCTAACTGAGGTCGCCATTGAATTCTAGATAGCTCGCTCCGTTTCTCACTTGCCGCCACAGCCTTCAGACGATCAGTCATCAGCACAAGTTCGCCTCATGAAAACCGGAGATTCATACCGATCTGCCACGCCCCACTGTGTGGTGTGTTTGTTTAGTGTGTAGCGCAGTTGACTGTGTGGTGTGTTTGTTAAGTGTGTAGCGCAGTTGCACTACGGGGTGTTGAGTTGCTTATTATGTGTAGGTTTTTAAGGATATAATGTGCATCGTGGTCCGGTGCTTCTGCCCTGTATAGCTTTTCCTTTATAGAGTCGAGCCTTTCTTTCATACCGGGGAGTCATTCACAACTTAGGACAGAGTTGCTTCAGGTGGGATTTGAACCTGCAATTCTCAGATGGTTTTCTGGAATCTTACCCTTTGCGGGTTTCGAACCTGTGCTCATCAGGTCTGTGGTGCCGCGCCCTACCCACTAAGCCACCGTGCTGGTACAGAATTCCGCCTGTCAGTGCGCCCAAATCACCGATTCCTCACCCCATATTTTCCCAGGCTCTTTCTCTTTCAATCTTTCTCTCTCTCAGAGTTGCTTCATGTGGGGTTCGATCCTACGATTTTCAGGTGGTTTCGTCGAAACTAACACCTTTAATGGGTGGTTTCACCGAGACTTGCCCTTCGCGGGGTTCGAACCTGTGCTTCTCAGGTACCTCAGCCACTAATATGCCTCTCCCCACTCATCCGGGGCAAATTCTCGCTAGAGAAGGGTTCGGCGCGGTGACAGAGAGCTCCGTAGAGCCCTCGGCGTCCCCGGCCTGGAGGCTGACCGCGGTGACGGGGAGGTGGGACCTGTGAGACAGGGTGCCTCCCCTGGCGGGTCACGGTTTCCAATCGGTCAGAAGGTTTAGGAGAGGAGAGGGAGGAGAGTGTGGTCAACAGTCCGCTTCAAACCCCTTGAAAATCGGACACTCAGAGGCTGAGTTACCTCTCGTGGAACTTTTTTTATTTTTCGTTCTGAGCCTAAGTCCACTTTTTTAGGGTGCTCTCGATTTCGCGCCGTCACCCGGTGGCAAAACCTCTTTCTGTGATCCTCCAGGCCTTAGGGGGATTTTCAGAAGGTGTCCGAGAAAGGTGCATGGTCGTCGGACTGACCGTTTTCGGTCGGGAGGGTATTTTGTGGAGCCTCCGCCACCACCCCCAACTTTTTCGTACCCATGGTTAACCAAAACCCTACCCATGGTTAACCAAAATGGACTTAGAAAAAATCCACAGTTTTCAGACCTCCAGAGGGGTAGGACCCTGCTCAAAGGTGTCCGAGAATACTGCACCTTCAGCGGACATGCCATGAGCCTCTAGACCCCTCTATATCCTCCAGGAGAACCAGGATTTGAGGAACATGTGTCCGAGAACAGTGCACCCTCAGCGGACTGGCCCTGAGCAGCTACACCCCTGGTTACATCCTCCACAGGCACCAGGATGTGACAGAATGTGTCCGAGAATAGGTCACCTTCAGCGGGCATGCCTTGAGCCTCTAGACCCCTATATATCCTCCGGGAGAGGGAGGAGAGTGTGGTCAACAGTCCGCTTCAAACCGCTTGAAAATCGGACACTCAGAGGCTGAGTTACCTCTTTGTGGAACTTTTTTTATTTTTCGTTCTGAGCCTAAGTCCACTTTTTTAGGGTGCTCTCGATTTCGCGCCGTCACCCGGTGGCAAAACCTCTTTCTGTGATCCTCCAGGCCTTAGGGGGATTTTCAGAAGGTGTCCGAGAAAGGTGCATGGTCGTCGGACTGAGCGTTTTCGGTCGGGAGGGTATTTTGTGGAGCCTCCGCCACCACCCCCAACTTTTTCGTACCCATGGTTAACCAAAACCCTACCCATGGTTAACCAAAATGGACTTAGAAAAAATCCACAGTTTTCAGACCTCCAGAGGGGTAGGACCCTGCTCAAAGGTGTCCGAGAATACTGCACCTTCAGCGGACATGCCATGAGCCTTTAGACCCCTCTATATCCTCCAGGAGGACCAGGATTTGAGGAACATGTGTACGAGAACAGTGCACCTTCAGCGGACTGGCCCTGAGCAGCTACACCCCTGGTTACATCCTCCACAGGCACCAGGATGTGACAGAATGTGTCCGAGAATAGGTCACCTTCAGCGGACATGCCTTGAGCCTCTAGACCCCTAAACATCCTCCGGGAGAGGGAGGAGAGTGTGGTCAACAGTCCGCTTCAAACCGCTTGAAAATCGGACACTCAGAGGCTGAGTTACCTCTTTGTGGAACTTTTTTTATTTTTCGTTCTGAGCCTAAGCCACTTTTTTAGGGTGCTCTCGATTTCGCGCCGTCACCCGATGGCAAAACCTCTTTCTGTGATCCTCCAGGCCTTAGGGGGATTTTCAGAAGGTGTCCGAGAAAGGTACATGGTCGTTGGACTGACCGTTTTCGGTCGGGAGGGTATTTTGTGGAGCCTCCGCCACCACCCCCAACTTTTTCGTACCCATGTTTAACCAAAACCCTACCCATGGTTAACCAAAATGGACTTAGAAAAAATCCACAGTTTTCAGACCTCCAGAGGGGTAGGACCCTGCTCAAAGGTGTCCGAGAATACTGCACCTTCAGCGGACATGCCATGAGCCTCTAGACCCCTCTATATCCTCCAGGAGGACCAGGATTTGAGGAACATGTGTCCGAGAACAGTGCACCTTCAGCGGACTGGCCCTGAGCAGCTACACCACTGGTTACATCCTCCACAGGCACCAGGATGTGACAGAATGTGTCCGAGAATAGGTCACCTTCAGCGGACATGCCTTGAGCCTCTAAACCCCTATATATCCTCCGGGAGAGGGAGGAGAGTGTGGTCAACAGTCCGCTTCAAACCGCTTGAAAATCGGACACTCAGAGGCTGAGTTACCTCTTTGTGGAACTTTTTTTATTTTTCGTTCTGAGCCTAAGTCCACTTTTTTAGGGTGCTCTCGATTACGCGCCATCACCCGGTGGCAAAACCTCTTTCTGTGATCCTCCAGGCCTTAGGGGGATTTTCAGAAGGTGTCCGAGAAAGGTGCATGGTCGTCGGACTGACCGTTTTCGGTCGGGAGGGTATTTTGTGGAGCCTCCGCCACCACCCCCAACTTCTTCATACCCATGGTTAACCAAAACCCTACCCATGGTTAACCAAAATGGACTTAGAAAAAATCCACAGTTTTCAGACCTCCAGAGGGGTAGGACCCTGCTCAAAGGTGTCCGAGAATACTGCACCTTCAGCGGACATGCCATGAGCCTCTAGACCCCTCTATATCCTCCAGGAGGACCAGGATTTGAGGAACATGTGTCCGAGAACAGTGCACCTTCAGCGGACTGGCCCTGAGCAGCTACACCCCTGGTTAACCAAAACCCTACCCATGGTTAACCAAAATGGACTTAGAAAACACTGGAGGCCTACAGACACACACACCTCCCCAGACAGGCCTAAGAAGCCTCCTGTCTATTAAAGGTCCCCAAAGGTCAGAGAGAAAGACAGAGAGCTCCAAACACTGCCCAGTGTGTTGGGTTCACTTACTGGGAGGCCTACAGACACACACACCTCCCCAGACAGGCCTAAGAAGCCTGCTGTCTATTAAAGGTCCCCAAAGGTCAGAGAGACACACAGAGAGCTCCCAGCACTGCCCAGTGTGTTGTGTTCACTTACTGGGAGGCCTACAGACACACACACCTCCCCAGACAGGCCTAAGAAGCCTGCTGTCTATTAAAGGTCCCCAAAGGTCAGAGAGACACCCAGAGAGCTCCAAACACTGCCCAGTGTGTTGGGTTCACTTACTGGGAGGCCTACAGACACACACACCTCCCCAGACAGGCCTAAGAAGCCTGCTGTCTATTAAAGGTCCCTAAAGGTCAGAGAGACACACAGAGAGCTCCAAACACTGCCCAGTGTGTTGGGTTCACTTACTGGGAGGCCTACAGACACACACACCTCCCCACACAGGCCTAATTAGCCTGCTGTCTATTAAAGGTCCCCAGAGGTCAGAGAGACACACAGAGAGCTCCAAACACTGCCCTGTGTACTGTGTTAAGTCACAGCAAGCCCCAATGGCTCACACTTGTCTCCCTTTAGGCCCAAAAATTCTGCCTGCTATTAAAGCTCTCTGAGGGTCCCACAGACACACACAGAGCTCCCAGCACTGCCCAGCACTAACCCTAACCCCCAGTACTGCCCTCAGCCCCAGCACCCAAACACAGTGAGCTTCATGAGGCTCCCACAGACACACACAGAGCTCCCAGCACTGCTGGACGTCTAACTGAGGTCGCCATTGAATTCTAGATAGCTCGCTCCGTTTCTCACTTGCCGCCACAGCCTTCAGACGATCAGTCATCAGCACAAGTTCGCCTCATGAAAACCGGAGATTCATACCGATCTGCCACGCCCCACTGTGTGGTGTGTTTGTTTAGTGTGTAGCGCAGTTCACTGTGTGGTGTGTTTGTTAAGTGTGTAGCGCAGTTGCACTACGGGGTGTTGAGTTGCTTATTATGTGTAGGTTTTTAAGGATATAATGTGCATCGTGGTCCGGTGCTTCTGCCCTGTATAGCTTTTCCTTTATAGAGTCGAGCCTTTCTTTCATACCGGGGAGTCATTCACAACTTAGGACAGAGTTGCTTCAGGTGGGATTTGAACCTGCAATTCTCAGATGGTTTTCTGGAATCTTACCCTTTGCGGGTTTCGAACCTGTGCTCATCAGGTCTGTGGTGCCGCGCCCTACCCACTAAGCCACCGTGCTGGTACAGAATTCCGCCTGTCAGTGCGCCCAAATCACCGATTCCTCACCCCATATTTTCCCAGGCTCTTTCTCTTTCAATCTTTCTCTCTCTCAGAGTTGCTTCATGTGGGGTTCGATCCTACGATTTTCAGGTGGTTTCGTCGAAACTAACACCTTTAATGGGTGGTTTCACCGAGACTTGCCCTTCGCGGGGTTCGAACCTGTGCTTCTCAGGTACCTCAGCCACTAATATGCCTCTCCCCACTCATCCGGGGCAAATTCTCGCTAGAGAAGGGTTCGGCGCGGTGACAGAGAGCTCCGTAGAGCCCTCGGCGTCCCCGGCCTGGAGGCTGACCGCGGTGGCGGGGAGGTGGGACCTCTGAGACAGGGTGCCTCCCCTGGCGGGTCACGGTTTCCAATCGGTCAGAAGGTTTAGGAGAGGAGAGGGAGGAGAGTGTGGTCAACAGTCCGCTTCAAACCGCTTGAAAATCGGACACTCAGAGGCTGAGTTACCTCTCGAGGAACTTTTTTTATTTTTCGTTCTGAGCCTAAGTCCACTTTTTTAGGGTGCTCTCGATTTCGCGCCGTCACCCGGTGGCAAAACCTCTTTCTGTGATCCTCCAGGCCTTAGGGGGATTTTCAGAAGGTGTCCGAGAAAGGTGCATGGTCGTCGGACTGACCGTTTTCGGTCGGGAGGGTATTTTGTGGAGCCTCCGCCACCACCCCCAACTTTTTCGTACCCATGGTTAACCAAAACCCTACCCATGGTTAACCAAAATGGACTTAGAAAAAATCCACAGTTTTCAGACCTCCAGAGGGGTAGGACCCTGCTCAAAGGTGTCCGAGAATACTGCACCTTCAGCGGACATGCCATGAGCCTCTAGACCCCTCTATATCCTCCAGGAGAACCAGGATTTGAGGAACATGTGTCCGAGAACAGTGCACCCTCAGCGGACTGGCCCTGAGCAGCTACACCCCTGGTTACATCCTCCACAGGCACCAGGATGTGACAGAATGTGTCCGAGAATAGGTCACCTTCAGCGGGCATGCCTTGAGCCTCTAGACCCCTATATATCCTCCGGGAGAGGGAGGAGAGTGTGGTCAACAGTCCGCTTCAAACCGCTTGAAAATCGGACACTCAGAGGCTGAGTTACCTCTTTGTGGAACTTTTTTTATTTTTCGTTCTGAGCCTAAGTCCACTTTTTTAGGGTGCTCTCGATTTCGCGCCGTCACCCGGTGGCAAAACCTCTTTCTGTGATCCTCCAGGCCTTAGGGGGATTTTCAGAAGGTGTCCGAGAAAGGTGCATGGTCGTCGGACTGAGCGTTTTCGGTCGGGAGGGTATTTTGTGGAGCCTCCGCCACCACCCCCAACTTTTTCGTACCCATGGTTAACCAAAACCCTACCCATGGTTAACCAAAATGGACTTAGAAAAAATCCACAGTTTTCAGACCTCCAGAGGGGTAGGACCCTGCTCAAAGGTGTCCGAGAATACTGCACCTTCAGCGGACATGCCATGAGCCTCTAGACCCCTCTATATCCTCCAGGAGGACCAGGATTTGAGGAACATGTGTACGAGAACAGTGCACCTTCAGCGGACTGGCCCTGAGCAGCTACACCCCTGGTTACATCCTCCACAGGCACCAGGATGTGACAGAATGTGTCCGAGAATAGGTCACCTTCAGCGGACATGCCTTCAGCCTCTAGACCCCTAAACATCCTCCGGGAGAGGGAGGAGAGTGTGGTCAACAGTCCGCTTCAAACCGCTTGAAAATCGGACACTCAGAGGCTGAGTTACCTCTTTGTGGAACTTTTTTTATTTTTCGTTCTGAGCCTAAGTCCACTTTTTTAGGGTGCTCTCGATTTCGCGCCGTCACCCGGTGGCAAAACCTCTTTCTGTGATCCTCCAGGCCTTAGGGGGATTTTCAGAAGGTGTCCGAGAAAGGTGCATGGTCGTCGGACTGAGCGTTTTCGGTCGGGAGGGTATTTTGTGGAGCCTCCGCCACCACCCCCAACTTTTTCGTACCCATGGTTAACCAAAACCCTACCCATGGTTAACCAAAATGGACTTAGAAAAAATCCACAGTTTTCAGACCTCCAGAGGGGTAGGACCCTGCTCAAAGGTGTCCGAGAATACTGCACCTTCAGCGGACATGCCTCGAGCCTCTAGACCCCTCTATATCCTCCAGGAGGACCAGGATTTGAGGAACATGTGTCCGAGAACAGTGCACCTTCAGCGGACTGGCCCTGAGCAGCTAAACCCCTGGTTAACCAAAACCCTACCCATGGTTAACCAAAATGGACTTAGAAAACACTGGAGGCCTACAGACACACACACCTCCCCAGACAGGCCTAAGAAGCCTGCTGTCTATTAAAGGTCCCCAAAGGTCAGAGAGACACCCAGAGAGCTCCAAACACTGCCCAGTGTGTTGGGTTCACTTACTGGGAGGCCTACAGACACACAAACCTCCCCAGACAGGCCTAAGAAGCCTGCTGTCTATTAAAGGTCCCCAAAGGTCAGAGAGACACACAGAGAGCTCCAAACACTGCCCAGTGTGTTGTGTTCACTTACTGGGAGGCCTAGAGACACACACACCTCCCCAGACAGGCCTCATTAGCCTGCTGTCTATTAAAGGTCCCCAGAGGTCAGAGAGACACACATAGAGCTCCAAACACTGCCCTGTGTACTGTATTAAGTCACAGCAAGCCCCAATGGCTCACACTTGTCTCCCTTTAGGCCCAAAAATTCTGCCTGCTATTAAAGCTCTCCGAGGGTCCCACAGACACACACAGAGCTCCCAGCACTGCCCAGCACTAACCCTAACCCCCAGTACTGCCCTTAGCCCCAGCCCACTGCCCCCAAACACAGTGAGCTTCACGAGGCTCCCACAGACACACACAGAGCTCCCAGCACTGCTGGACGTCTAACTGAGGTCGCCATTGAATTCTAGATAGCTCGCTCCGTTTCTCACTTGCCGCCACAGCCTTCAGACAATCAGTCATCAGCACAAGTTCGCCTCATGAAAACCGGAGATTCATACCGATCTGCCACGCCCCACTGTGTGGTGTGTTTGTTTAGTGTGTAGCGCAGTTGACTGTGTGGTGTGTTTGTTTAGTGTGTAGCGCAGTTGCACTACGGGGTGTTGAGCTGCTTATTATGTGTAGGTTTTTAAGGATGCAATGTGCATCGTGGTCCGGTGCTTCCGCCCTGTATAGCTTTTCCTTTATAGAGTCGAGCCTTTCTTTCATATTAAAGCTCTCTGAGGGTCCCACAGACACACACAGAGCTCCCAGCACTGCCCAGCACTAACCCTGACCCCCAGTACTGCCCTCAGCCCCAGCCCACTGCCCCCAAACACAGTGAGCTTCATGAGGCTCCCACAGACAAACACAGAGCTCCCAGCACTGCTGGACGTCTAACTGAGGTCGCCATTGAATTCTAGATAGCTCGCTCCGTTTCTCACTTGCCGCCACAGCCTTCAGACGATCAGTCATCAGCACAAGTTCGCCTCATGAAAACCGGAGATTCATACCGATCTGCCACGCCCCACTGTGTGGTGTGTTTGTTTAGTGTGTAGCGCAGTTGACTGTGTGGTGTGTTTGTTAAGTGTGTAGCGCAGTTGCACTACGGGGTGTTGAGCTGCTTATTATGTGTAGGTTTTTAAGGATATAATGTGCATCGTGGTCCGGTGCTTCTGCCCTGTATAGCTTTTCCTTTATAGAGTCGAGCCTTTCTTTCATACCGGGGAGTCATTCACAACTTAGGACAGAGTTGCTTCAGGTGGGATTTGAACCTGCAATTCTCAGATGGTTTTCTGGAATCTTACCCTTTGCGGGTTTCGAACCTGTGCTCATCAGGTCTGTGGTGCCGCGCCCTACCCACTAAGCCACCGTGCTGGTACAGAATTCCGCCTGTCAGTGCGCCCAAATCACCGATTCCTCACCCCATATTTTCCCAGGCTCTTTCTCTTTCAATCTTTCTCTCTCTCAGAGTTGCTTCATGTGGGGTTCGATCCTACGATTTTCAGGTGGTTTCGTCGAAACTAACACCTTTAATGGGTGGTTTCACCGAGACTTGCCCTTCGCGGGGTTCGAACCTGTGCTTCTCAGGTACCTCAGCCACTAATATGCCTCTCCCCACTCATCCGGGGCAAATTCTCGCTAGAAAAGGGTTCGGCGCGGTGACAGAGAGCTCCGTAGAGCCCTCGGCGTCCCCGGCCTGGAGGCTGACCGCGGTGGCTGGGAGGTGGGACCTGTGAGACAGGGTGCCTCCCCTGGCGGGTCACGGTTTCCAATCGGTCAGAAGGTTTAGGAGAGGAGAGGGAGGAGAGTGTGGTCAACAGTCCGCTTCAAACCGCTTGAAAATCGGACACTCAGAGGCTGAGTTACTTCTTTGTGGAACTTTTTTTATTTTTCGTTCTGAGCCTAAGTCCACTTTTTTAGGGTGCTCTCGATTTCGCGCCGTCACCCGGTGGCAAAACCTCTTTCTGTGATCCTCCAGGCCTTAGGGGGATTTTCAGAAGGTGTCCGAGAAAGGTGCATGGTCGTCGGACTGACCGTTTTCGGTCGGGAGGGTATTTTGTGGAGCCTCCGCCACCACCCCCAACTTTTTCGTACCCATGGTTAACCAAAACCCTACCCATGGTTAACCAAAATGGACTTAGAAAAAATCCACAGTTTTCAGACCTCCAGAGGGGTAGGACCCTGCTCAAAGGTGTCCGAGAATACTGCACCTTCAGCGGACATGCCATGAGCCTCTAGACCCCTCTATATCCTCCAGGAGGACCAGGATTTGAGGAACATGTGTCCGAGAACAGTGCACCCTCAGCGGACTGGCCCTGAGCAGCTACACCCCTGGTTACATCCTCCACAGGCACCAGGATGTGACAGAATGTGTCCGAGAATAGGTCACCTTCAGCGGACTGGCCATGTGCAGCTGCACCCCTAGTAACATCCTCCACAGGCACCAGGATGTGACAGAATGTGTCCGAGAATAGGTCACCTTCAGCGGACTGACCATGTGCAGCTACACCCCTAGTTACATCCTCCACAGGCACCAGGATGTGACAGAATGTGTCCGAGAATAGGTCACCTTCAGCGGACTGGCCTTGTTCAGCTACACCCCTAGTTACATCCTCCACAGGCACCAGGATGTGAACATAATGTTTCCGAGGACAGAGCACCATCAACGGACTCTTTACCAGCTTCGAGTCCCTTGTTTTCGACTTCCAGAGGCACCAGGATGTGAACATAATGTGTTCCAGAATTTTCAGACCTCCAGAGGGGTAGGACCCTGCTCAAAGGTTTCCGAGAATACTGCACCTTCAGCGGACATGCCATGAGCCTCTAGACCCCTCTATATCCTCCAGGAGGACCAGGATTTGAGGAACATGTGTCCGAGAACAGTGCACCTTCAGCGGACTGGCCATGTGCAGCTACACCCCTAGTTACACCTTCCACAGGCACCAGGATGTGACAGAATGTGTCCGAGAATAGGTCACCTTCAGCGGACTGGCCATGTGCAGCTACACCCCTAGTTACATCCTCCACAGGCACCAGGATGTGAACATAATGTGTCCGAGGACAGAGCACCATCAACGGACTCTTTACCAGCTTTGAGTCCCTTGTTTTCGACTTCCAGAGGCACCATAATGTCAAAAACATGTGTCCGCCAAAGATGCACCATCAACGGACTCTCTGCGAGCTTCGAGTCCCTTGTTTTCGACTTCCAGATGCACCATAATGTCAAAAACATGTGCCCGAGAAAGATGCACCATCAACGGACTCTCTATGAGCTTCTGGGGCCTTGTTACAATCCTCCAGGAGGCTTCTGAAAAGGAGCTCTCTAGTCCCGAGATGGTACCCGGTGGCAAAACCTCTTTTTGGCATCCTCCAGGCTTAAGGGGAATCCTCAGAGAGTGTCCGAAAAAAGTGCACTGTCGTCGGACTGACCGTTTTGGCTCGGGAGGGTAGGCCATGGAGCTCGCGCCAGCACCCCCAACTTTTTTTTACCCATGGTTAACCAGTAACTATGAGTCTCTTAAGGTTCCATAAGAGAGTCATACTATGACTCTTATGGAAAAGTAACTATGACTCTGTCATAGGGTCGGGGCAAAAACGAATCTCAAGAACATTAAGGCTAAATAAATATCAGAGTTGATCCAAATGATTGAGGGAAGTTGGCTAGCAATAACCCCAATTATGGGATAAAGATTGGCTCTGAAAGAGGAAATAGCCTGGAAATTTACTGTGGGAGGAATCGGTGACTTGGTCGCACTGACAGGTGGGATTCTGTATCAGCACGGTAGCTCAGTGGGTAGGGCGCGGCACCACGAACCTGAAGAGCACAGGTTCGAAACCCGCAAAGGGTAAGATTTCAGAAGAACATCTGAGAATCGCATGTTCAAATCCCACCTGAAGCAACTATGTCCTAAGTTGCATATGAATCCCCGGAGAAAAATAACACACAAATCGCAATCAAACTCTGTAAACAGAACGTGGCAAACTCTGTAAGCAGAACATGGCATACTTTGAAGACAGAACTTGGCAAACTCTGTATACACAACCCGGAAAACTCTGTAAACGGAGTGAGGCAAACTCTGTAAACAGAACGTGGCAAACTCTGTAACAGAACTCAGCAAACTCTGTGAAAAGAACCTGGCAAGTTCTTTAAACAGAAAATATAATATTTTGTTTTTATCTTTTTTTAAAGCCATTCGTCTCACACGTTTCACCCTAGAAAGGCGCCCGGTGTACGCCGGAGTATCCTTTCTGCCCCCGGTGATTTCGCATCCCAGGTGCTGAGGTCCCACGGGGCCTCTACTTGGGAGGGTAGGGAATTTCGGTCGACCCCTCCCGCTGGCAGGCCGTTGCTGAGGATTGTGTAAATCAGTTGTAAAAGTCACACAGCAATCATATAATATAAAATTATATGTTTTTCGGTTTCCTAACCGTTGTCGGCAGTGGAAGTCGATTGTAAAAATCACAGGTACGGTGTTGCACCCCGCACAGTAACCGGAACCCCACGGGGTGGGCAGAGAAATCTGCCAGAACATCCAGCAGGAATGGTTGCGATGAAGAAGGGCAAGACCACAGGTCGCAAGGCTAAGTGGTCTGTAAAAGAACTAAAAACTTTGATGGAGATGGAGGAGGCTCTCGAGCAAGGCCAATACTCTGTATATTACATGAATGTGGAAATTGCAAGTCAGCTTCCAGGTAGGTCCTCCCACGAAGTGAAAGAGAAAAGACAGTGCATGAGACGGCAATCTCACAGGAGAAGCACTAAGCTCTTACTGCAGCCAACAGAGGCAAACCTGGAGAGGCAGGAAATCCCTGCTGAACTCAATCTGCTGATACAGCCACGAGGGTTACAAGCAGTAACTGGCCTCAACAGAAAATTAAGGTGGCAAGCTGGTGCTCTCATTGACATGTACACTCACGAACACGAAATCAGGCGGGCGCTCACACTGGCAAGCAGGAAGGACCCGGGCGCAGCAGTGGCCATTGAGACCGCTACGGCGATGGTGATAAGGGAGGCGAGAAGAAAAGGTCCAGCGACCAAAAAGAACAGCAAAGCTGGCGAGCCGATGAAGCCCCGAAGCAAGCGAGAAATGAAGAGGGATGAGGTCCATAAACTCAGAAAACTAATGAGTACGGACCCGGCTAAGCTTGTTAGCTATGTCCTTGACGGGAGTGAAGCGACCGACTGCCCAGTCCCGCTGCCTCAATTACACGAAGTGTTTGAAAGGCGTTGGATGGGGTCAGAAGGTGCCTTCAAGGGCTTGGGAGGCTTTAAGGCCGCCAGCGGGGCGGACAACGAACACTTCTCCACCCTGTTCACCCCCGAAGAGGTGCTCACACACCTCAGAAAGACGGACAGGAAATCGGCACCAGGCACGGACGGCATCGGGCGGGATGACCTACTCCTCTGGGACCCGAAGGGTGTGAAGCTATCAAAACTCTTTGGCAGCTGGCTTGCGGCGGGGTTCATACCTCAGTGTGTAAAGCCCGCGAGAACTGTACTGATACCAAAGACCTCCGACCCTCTGCTGTTGAATGACCCGAATAACTGGCGCCCAATCACTATCGGCTCGATGCTGATGCGGCTGTTCTCACGACTGCTAAATGGGCGCCTTACGAAAGCCTGCACTATCCACGACAGGCAGCGAGGGTTCAGGGACTCTCCTGGCTGTAGTGAGAATCTTCACATCCTTCAAAGTCTGGTTAAAGCCAGCAGGAGGGAGAGAAAGTCACTAGCGGTGGTGCTCGTGGACGTGGCAAAGGCTTTCGATACGGTGACACACGAGCACTTGCTTGCAGTGCTCAGGCAGAGAGGTCTGGATGAACACATCATAAACACAATACAAAGCTCGTACGACGGGGGCGTAACTTGCATTGAGGCCGGGGGAGAACAATCTGAACCCATTGCAATGAAAGTCGGTGTGAAGCAGGGTGACCCACTGTCCCCATTGCTTTTCAATCTGGCTCTTGATCCACTGCTCCACACACTGGAAAGCCTCGGTAAGGGAGTAAATATCGCAGACACAAAGCTGGTCTCGCTTGCATTCGCAGATGACCTGGTGCTGGTCAGCGACACATGGAAGAACATGGATTTCAATATCAGAATCCTGAATGACTTCTGTGCCCTGACGGGGCTTAAGGTGCACGCAAGCAAGTGCTTCGGCTTCATGGTTACCCCCTTGAAACACAGCATGAAAATGAAAGTGAATGACTGTCCCCCCTGGCAGATCGAGGGGACACCAATAGAAATGGTTGAAAGTGGAAGGGCGGTAAGATATCTGGGAATTCAGGTCGGTCCAGTGAGGGGCCTCGAGAAACCCGACATTCTCAAAGAGTTACAAGTGGCGCTGGATAAGGTAGGGGCGACACCA
>NW_027667020.1:0-32500 GCF_963457725.1 Sprattus sprattus | reverse complement strand
GGGGGTGGAGGGTGGAGGGTGGAGGGTGTCCCCGGGTAAGGTGCACTCAGGTGGAGGGTGGAGGGTGTCCCCGGGTAAGGTGCACTCTGGTGGGGGTGAGGTGTGAGGTTGTCCCAGAGTAAGTGTGACTCTCTCAAGGTTTTTCTTTTAGCTCCTGAGCCTAAGTCCTGTTTGGCTAGGGCTCAGGGGCTTTTTTTTTGCGAAATTTCCATAAGAGAGTCATAGTTACTCCCGACTGAGTATGTGTGACTCTCTTAAGGTTTGTGTGACTCTCTTAAGGTTTTCTTTAGCTCCTGAGCCTAAGTCCTGTTTGGACTTGGGCTCAGGGGCTTTTTTTTTGCGAAATTTCCATAAGAGAGTCATAGTTACTCTCTGACTTTTGACTGGAATTTTTTAAAGTCCTGACTGAGTATGTGTGACTCTATTAAGCCCCTGAGCCTTAGTCCTGTTTGGACTTGGGCTCAGGGGCTTTTTTTTGGCGAAATTTTTCATGGGAGTCTGCCTGGGAGTGTGCCTGCAGTCTGCCTGGGAGTCTGCCTGCACTCTGCCTGTGTGTGTGTGTGTCTTCAGGACCGTGGAGAGCAGCAGTCATTGGTCTGCCTCCAGCAGTCATTTGGCTACCTTAGAGAGTCAGGAGCCGGCAGCCCGCTAGGGCCGCGGGCGACCTGTCACCAAGCGCGTCCCTCAAGGCGGTGAGTTGACCCACGGACCAGTGCTGGCCGCCGAGCAACATGCTCAATGACCGACTTTTTTGTACGAGGTCGGTCCTCGGAACTCCTGGGGGTATCCGCCTGGATGGAGGTGTTCTGAACCTCGTGCAGGAGTTCTTGCAGCCCATGGGAGGTGGTTTACGGCGGAGTTTACCAGGCTCTTACTCTGTTCGCTACCCCCACCACCGCCCGGGGCTTCTTCATCCAGGCGTTTCTCGCCTTTCAAGGGAGGCCACCGAGCCTGCGTCCTGATCTTACCGTTCCTGTTTCCTACTAGCAGGGTGTCGGACGTCCTGGGGACGCTGCGTATTGCATTAGCTGCGCTCCCACCCGCTTGCCGCCCTGCTAGCTCGGGCAGACGAACATACAGGACCCTGACCGTGTCTCGAGGCTTTGTACCTATCCAGGCATCGGATATTCTGTATCCTTGCATTCGTCTGGACGCGCATTCGTGGGTAACGGCTCCATTATACTGTGTATCCCAAGCTATCTACCTACCACCATCAGCTTTTGGGTTTTGGCTCAGCAGGTGATGTTTTATTGTCTGCTCAGAGAGGCTGAACCACCACCTGTGGACCCCAGACGCCACCGAAGTGGAAACTGGGTTTCTATGTGCTTGTCCTCTCGCTCTGAATCCTGGGCTTGTCTTTTCCTTGTGTGGTTATGTTTGTTGACCCACTATAGTGGGGTTGTTTTTATCTTATCACAATAAGAATGTGTTTGTTTAGTGTGTAGCGCAGTTATGCTATGGGGTGTTGAGTTGTAATATTATGTGTAGCTTTAAGGGTTTAATTATCCACCTTGCTTGTCCGCACCAGGTCGCCCTGAGTGTGTGCCAAGCCGGCATCGAGAACCTCACTGCACAGCCCCGTGGCACCGGGGAACGGACGTCCAACCGAGATCGTTGTTGATATCTACAACATCTTTCTCCATTCCTCGCTTCTCGCCCCAGATTTTCGGGTGCGCAGTTAAGGTCTGACCCGTAACCTGAGACACACCCTCCACTCAGCGTTCCTGACTGGTGCCTCGTTCTTCAGGTTTGTGGAACGGACGTCTAACTGAGGTCGCCATTGAACTTTAGATAGCTCGCTCCGTTTCTCGCTTGCCGCCACAGCCTTCAGACGATCAGTCATCAGCACAAGTTCGCCTCATGAAAACCGGAGATTCCTACCGATCTGCCACGTCCCACTGTGTGGTGTGTTTGTTTAGTGTGTAGCGCAGTTACACTACGGGGTGTTGAGCTGCTTATTATGTGTAGGTTTTTAAGGATGCAATGTGCATTGTGGTCCGGTGCTTCCGCCCTGTATAGCTTTTCCTCTTAAGCTTTTCACTTTAATATAAAGTATTCAATCCCTACTTTGTAGGATGTCACTCAAGATAGTTAAGGATCCTCTCAGAACACTCTTACAAAGTCTCGACGCAAGAGCTTTTGCACTGCTCTTAGAAAGTCCCATTCTCTTGAGGATCTTGTTGTTGGGTTTATGCCAGAGGCCCCTCGCTCCCAGTGGAAATCCGTGTATTTCCACTTCCTCTACACCCATGACCTGTTTCACCAAGTTCTTGATGGGTTTGTAGTGCTTTACTTTCTCTCGGCCTGCGAGTTTTAGTGTGTTGATGTTCCTTTCAAACCGCACTGTCACATCCAGCACCATTGCCTTACCATCTTTGCAAAAGACCAAGTCTGGGCGTCTCACATTTGGTCTGCTTCCAAATTCTTTCTCCCTGTGGACAACCCAGCCCTGCTTCTTCGCAGCGACTGCCAGTCGATGGCATGCAAAATTGTGTCGCTCCAGTCGTTTCGCCCTACCGCTGGGACATGCTCCGAGGAGGTGTGAGGCGGACTCAAGCCTCGCGTGACAGCCTCGGCACCTCGCGTTCCACTTGCTTTGGCCCCTTGCCATAAATTCCCTGGTAGGGTAGACGTTCGCTTGTAGCTGTAGTGCTTGTGAGCAGAATTTGTGTTGCACTTTTGGGAGTTTGGAGAGCCAGGCATTAGACTCTGGAGAGTCTTTGAACCAGGCTATTCCAACTCCCTGCACCGACTTGCCTGCCCACCGGTCGAACTCTACATCTTGCCACTCGCATGGTCTCTTGTACCGGGATAGCTGAGGGGCCCCATCTGCTTCAGTAACGTTCGTTACTGGCACACCCTCTGGAGTTGGTAATTTCTCCAGTTGCCCGCCCTTTTTGAGCCAAGCTCTTCTCCAGTCCTCCAGCCCGTTCTGGTCCCAGGCTATCTTTCTGATGACTTCATCATCAGAGTGCAAAAGTTTCCACAACCGCTTTGCCTGCATAGCAGGAATAACGGCGCTCAACTTTTGTAGCCCCAGACCTCCGTCTCTCGCTCTAGCATAGAGCAACCCATCACATGTGGTCTGCGCTAGACCCAGACATGTTTTTACTGTGCTACGTAGTAGCCGGTCCAGCAGTCGCAGCCGAACTATACTGTAGTCGCAGTGGTCGGCCCGGTAGAAATGCCTGGGGATTATGAAGGTCTTAAGCAGCCAAATCTTTTGAGGGGCAGTTAATGGTGTCGCCCCTACCTTATCCAGCGCCACTTGTAACTCTTTGAGAATGTCGGGTTTCTCGAGGCCCCTCACTGGACCGACCTGAATTCCCAGATATCTTACCGCCCTTCCACTTTCAACCATTTCTATTGGTGTCCCCTCGATCTGCCAGGGGGGACAGTCATTCACTTTCATTTTCATGCTGTGTTTCAAGGGGGTAACCATGAAGCCGAAGCACTTACTTGCGTGCACCTTAAGCCCCGTCAGGGCACAGAAGTCATTCAGTGTGTCGCTGACCAGCACCAGGTCATCTGCGAATGCAAGCGAGACCAGCTTTGTGTCTGCGATCTTTACTCCCTTACCGAGGCTTTCCAGTGTGTGGAGCAGTGGATCAAGAGCCAGATTGAAAAGCAATGGGGACAGTGGGTCACCCTGCTTCACACCGACTTTCATTGCAATGGGTTCAGATTGTTCTCCCCCGGCTTCAATGCAAGTTACGCCCCCGTCGTACGAGCTTTGTATTGTGTTTATGATGTGTTCATCCAGACCTCTCTGCCTGAGCACTGCAAGCAAGTGCTCGTGTGTCACCGTATCGAAAGCCTTTGCCACGTCCACGAGCACCACCGCTAGTGACTTTCTCTCCCTCCTGCTGGCTTTAACCAGACTTTGAAGGATGTGAAGATTCTCACTACAGCCAGGAGAGTCCCTGAACCCTCGCTGCCTGTCGTGGATAGTGCAGGCTTTCGTAAGGCGCCCATTTAGCAGTCGTGAGAACAGCCGCATCAGCATCGAGCCGATAGTGATTGGGCGCCAGTTATTCGGGTCATTCAACAGCAGAGGGTCGGAGGTCTTTGGTATCAGTACAGTTCTCGCGGGCTTTACACACTGAGGTATGAACCCCGCCGCAAGCCAGCTGCCAAAGAGTTTTGATAGCTTCACACCCTTCGGGTCCCAGAGGAGTAGGTCATCCCGCCCGATGCCGTCCGTGCCTGGTGCCGATTTCCTGTCCGTCTTTCTGAGGTGTGTGAGCACCTCTTCGGGGGTGAACAGGGTGGAGAAGTGTTCGTTGTCCGCCCCGCTGGCGGCCTTAAAGCCTCCCAAGCCCTTGAAGGCACCTTCTGACCCCATCCAACGCCTTTCAAACACTTCGTGTAATTGAGGCAGCGGGACTGGGCAGTCGGTCGCTTCACTCCCGTCAAGGACATAGCTAACAAGCTTAGCCGGGTCCGTACTCATTAGTTTTCTGAGTTTATGGACCTCATCCCTCTTCATTTCTCGCTTGCTTCGGGGCTTCATCGGCTCGCCAGCTTTGCTGTTCTTTTTGGTCGCTGGACCTTTTCTTCTCGCCTCCCTTATCACCATCGCCGTAGCGGTCTCAATGGCCACTGCTGCGCCCGGGTCCTTCCTGCTTGCCAGTGTGAGCGCCCGCCTGATTTCGTGTTCGTGAGTGTACATGTCAATGAGAGCACCAGCTTGCCACCTTAATTTTCTGTTGAGGCCAGTTACTGCTTGGAACCCTCGTGGCTGTATCAGCAGATTGAGTTCAGCAGGGATTTCCTGCCTCTCCAGGTTTGCCTCTGTTGGCTGCAGTAAGAGCTTAGTGCTTCTCCTGTGAGATTGCCGTCTCATGCACTGTCTTTTCTCTTTCACTTCGTGGGAGGACCTACCTAGAAGCTGACTTGCAATTTCCACATTCATGTAATATACAGAGTATTGGCCTTGCTCGAGAGTCTCCTCCATCTCCATCAAAGTTTTTAGTTCTTTTACAGACCACTTAGCCTTGCGACCTGTGGTCTTGCCCTTCTTCATCGCAGCCATTCCTGCTGGATGTTCTGGCAGATTTCTCTGCCCACCCCGTGGGGTTCCGGTTACTGTGCGGGGTGCAACACCGTACCTGTGATTTTTACAATCGACTTCCACTGCCGACAACGGCAAATCTGCCGACAAATCTGCCAGAACATCCAGCAGGAATGGCTGCGAAAAACATATAATTTTATATTATATGATTGCTGTGTGACTTTTACAACTGATTTACACAATCCTCAGCAACGGCCTGCCAGCGGGAGGGGTCGACCGAAATTCCCTACCCTCCCAAGTAGAGGCCCCGTGGGACCTCAGCACCTGGGATGCTTTACGAAATCACCGGGGGCAGAAAGGATACTCCGGCGTACACCGGGCGCCTTTCTAGGGTGAAACGTGTGAGACGAATGGCTTTAAAAAAAGATAAAAACAAAATATTATATTTTCTGTTTAAAGAACTTGCCAGGTTCTTTTCACAGAGTTTGCTGAGTTCTGTTACAGAGTTTGCCACGTTCTGTTTACAGAGTTTGCCTCACTCCGTTTACAGAGTTTGCCACATTCTTTTTACAGAGTTTGCCAGGTTGTGTATACAGAGTTTGCCAAGTTCTGTCTTTTCTCCGGGGATTCATATGCAACTTAGGACATAGTTGCTTCAGGTGGGATTTGAACCTGCGATTCTCAGATGTTCTTCTGAAATCTTACCCTTTGCGGGTTTCGAACCTGTGCTCTTCAGGTTCGTGGTGCCGCGCCCTACCCACTGAGCCACCGTGCTGATACAGAATCCCACCTGTCAGTGCGACCAAGTCACCGATTCCTCCAACAGTACATTTCCAGGCTATTTCCTCTTTCAGAGCCAATCTTTATCCCATAATTGGGGTTATTGCTAGCCAACTTCCCTCAATCATTTGGATCAACTCTGATATTTATTTAGCCTTAATGTTCTTGAGATTCGTTTTTGCCCCGACCCTATGACAGAGTCATAGTTACTTTTCCATAAGAGTCATAGTATGACTCTCTTATGGAACCTTAAGAGACTCATAGTTACTGGTTAACCATGGGTAAAAAAAAGTTGGGGGTGCTGGCGCGAGCTCCATGGCCTACCCTCCCGAGCCAAAACGGTCAGTCCGACGACAGTGCACTTTTTTCGGACACTCTCTGAGGATTCCCCTTAAGCCTGGAGGATGCCAAAAAGAGGTTTTGCCACCGGGTACCATCTCGGGACTAGAGAGCTCCTTTTCAGAAGCCTCCTGGAGGATTGTAACAAGGCCCCAGAAGCTCATAGAGAGTCCGTTGATGGTGCATCTTTCTTGGGCACATGTTTTTGACATTATGGTGCATCTGGAAGTCGAAAACAAGGGACTCGAAGCTCGCAGAGAGTCCGTTGATGGTGCATCTTTGGCGGACACATGTTTTTGACATTATGGTGCCTCTGGAAGTCGAAAACAAGGGACTCGAAGCTGGTAAAGAGTCCGTTGATGGTGCTCTGTCCTCGGAAACATTATGTTCACATCCTGGTGCCTGTGGAGGATGTAACTAGGGGTGTAGCTGCACAAGGCCAGTCCGCTGAAGGTGACCTATTCTCGGACACATTCTGTCACATCCTGGTGCCTGTGGAGGATGTAACTAGGGGTGTAGCTGCACATGGCCAATCTGCTGAAGGTGCACTGTTCTCGGACACATGTTCCTCAAATCCTGGTCCTCCTGGAGGATATAGAGGGGTCTAGAGGCTCATGGCATGTCCGCTGAAGGTGCAGTATTCTCGGACACCTTTGAGCAGGGTCCTACCCCTCTGGAGGTCTGAATATTCTGGATTTTTTCTAAGTCCATTTTGGTTAACCATGGGTAGGGTTTTGGTTAACCATGGGTACGAAAAAGTTGGGGGTGGTGGCGAGGGCTCCACAAAATACCCTCCCGACCGAAAACGGTCAGTCCGACGACCATGCACCTTTCTCGGACACCTTCTGAAAATCCCCCTAAGGCCTGGAGGATCACAGAAAGAGGTTTTGCCACCGGGTGACGGCGTGAAATCGAGAGCACCCTAAAAAAGTGGACTTAGACTCAGAACGAAAAATAAAAAAAGTTCCACAAAGAGGTAACTCAGCCTCTGAGTGTCCGATTTTCAAGCGGTTTGAAGCGGACTGTTGACCACACTCTCCTCCCTCTCCCGGAGGATATATAGGGGTCTAGAGGCTCAAGGCATGTCCGCTGAAGGTGACCTATTCTCGGACACATTCTGTCACATCCTGGTGCCTGTGGAGGATATAACCAGGGGTGTAGCTGCTCAGGGCCAGTCCGCTGAAGGTGCACTGTTCTCGGACACATGTTCCTCAAATTCTGGTCCTCCTGGAGGATATAGAGGGGTCTAGAGGCTCATGGCATGTCCGCTGAAGGTGCAGTATTCTCGGACACCTTTGAGCAGGGTCCTACCCCTCTGGAGGTCTGAATATTCTGGATTTTTTCTAAGTCCATTTTGGTTAACCATGGGTAGGGTTTTGGTTAACCATGGGTACGAAAAAGTTGGGGGTGGTGGCGGAGGCTCCACAAAATACCCTCCCGACCGAAAACGGTCAGTCCGACGACCATGCACCTTTCTCGGACACCTTCTGGAAATCCCCCTAAGGCCTGGAGGATCACAGAAAGAGGTTTTGCCACTGGGTGACGGCGCGAAATCGAGAGCACCCTAAAAAAGTGGACTTAGGCTCAGAACGAAAAATAAAAAAAGTTCCAAAAAAAGAGGTAACTCAGCCTCTGAGTGTCCGATTTTCAAGCGGTTTGAAGCGGACTGTTGACCACACTCTCATCCCTCTCCTCTCATAAACCTTCTGACCGATTGGAAACCGTGACCCGCCAGGGGAGGCACCCTGTCTCACAGGTCCCACCTCCCCGCCACCGCGGTCAGCCTCCAGGCCTGGGACGCCGAGGGCTCTACGGAGCTCTCTGTCACTGCGCCGAACCCTTCTCTAGCGAGAATTTGCCCCGGATGAGTGGGGAGAGGCATATTAGTGGCTGAGGTACCTGAGAAGCACAGGTTCGAACCCCGCGAAGGGCAAGTCTCTGTGAAACCACCCATTAAAGGTGTTAGTTTCGACGAAACCACCTGAAAATCGTAGGATCGAACCCCACATGAAGCAACTTGGTCCTTGTCACATAGGTCTCTCTGGCTCAAGAGGAAGGCTCGACTCTATAAGGCTCGACACATTGCATCCTTAAAAACCTACACATAATAAGCAGCTCAACACCCCGTAGTGCAACTGCGCTACACACTAAACAAACACACCACACAGTGGGGCGTGGCAGATCGGTATGAATCTCCGGTTTTCATGAGGCGAACTTGTGCTGATGACTGATCGTCTGAAGGCTGTGGCGGCAAGCGAGAAACGGAGCAAGCTATCTAGAATTCAATGGCGACCTCAGTTAGACGTCCAGCAGTGCTGGGAGCTCTGTGTGTGTCTGTGGGAGCCTCATGAAGCTCACTGTGTTTGGGGGCAGTGGGCTGGGGCTGAGGGCAGTAATGGGGGTTAGGGTTAGTGCTGGGCAGTGCTGGGAGCTCTGTGTGTGTCTGTGGGACCCTCAGAGAGCTTTAATAGCAGGCAGAATTTTTGGGCCTAAAGGGAGACAAGTGTGAGCCATTGGGGCTTGCTGTGACTTAATACAGTACACAGGGCAGTGTTTGGAGCTCTCTGTGTGTCTCTCTGACCTCTGGGGACCTTTAATAGACAGCAGGCTAATTAGGCCTGTCTGGGGAGGTGTGTGTGTCTGTAGGCCTCCCAGTAAGTGAACCCAACACACTGGGCAGTGTTTGGAGCTCTCTGTGTGTCTCTCTGACCTCTGGGGACCTTTAATAGACAACAGGCTTCTTAGGCCTGTCTGGGGAGGTGTGTGTGTCTGTAGGCCTCCCAGTTAGTGAACACAACACACTGGGCAGTGCTGGGAGCTCTCTGTGTGTCTCTCTGACCTTTGGGGACCTTTAATAGACAGCAGGCTTCTTAGGCCTGTCTGGGGAGGTGTGTGTGTCTGTCGGCCTCCCAGTAAGTGAACACAACACACTGGGCAGTGCTGGGAGCTCTCTGTGTGTCTCTCTGACCTTTGGGGACCTTTAATAGACAGCAGGCTTCTTAGGCCTGTCTGGGGAGGTGTGTGTGTCTGTCGGCCTCCCAGTAAGTGAACACAACACACTGGGCAGTGCTGGGAGCTCTCTGTGTGTCTCTCTGACCTTTGGGGACCTTTAATAGACAGCAGGCTTCTTAGGCCTGTCTGGGGAGGTGTGTGTGTCTGTAGGCCTCCCAGTAAGTGAACCCAACACACTGGGCAGTGTTTGGAGCTGTCTGGGTGTCTCTCTGACCTTTGGGGACCTTTAATAGACAGCAGGCTTCTTACGACTGTCTGGGGAGGTGTGTGTGAAAACCTTAAGAGACTAATGAAAACCTTAAGAGAGTCATAGTTACTTTTCCATAAGAGTCATAGTATGACTCTCTTATGGAACCTTAAGAGACTCATAGTTACTGGTTAACCATGGGTAAAAAAAAGTTGGGGGTGCTGGCGCGAGCTCCATGGCCTACCCTCCCGAGCCAAAACGGTCAGTCCGACGACAGTGCACTTTTTTCGGACACATCTCTGAGGATTCCCCTTAAGCCTGGAGGATGCCAAAAAGAGGTTTTGCCACCGGGTACCATCTCGGGACTAGAGAGCTCCTTTTCAGAAGCCTCCTGGAGGATTGTAACAAGGCCCCAGAAGCTCATAGAGAGTCCGTTGATGGTGCATCTTTCTTGGGCACATGTTTTTGACATTATGGTGCATCTGGAAGTCGAAAACAAGGGACTCGAAGCTCGCAGAGAGTCCGTTGATGGTACATCTTTGGCGGACACATGTTTTTGACATTATGGTGCCTCTGGAAGTCGAAAACAAGGGACTCGAAGCTGGTAAAGAGTCCGTTGATGGTGCTCTGTCCTCGGAAACATTATGTTCACATCCTGGTGCCTGTGGAGGATGTAACTAGGGGTGTAGCTGCACAAGGCCAGTCCGCTGAAGGTGACCTATTCTCGGACACATTCTGTCACATCCTGGTGCCTGTGGAGGATGTAACTAGGGGTGTAGCTGCACATGGTCAGTCCGCTGAAGGTGACCTATTCTCGGACACATTCTGTCACATCCTGGTGCCTGTGGAGGATGTTACTAGGGGTGCAGCTGCACATGGCCAGTCCGCTGAAGGTGACCTATTCTCGGACACATTCTGTCACATCCTGGTGCCTTTGGAGGATGTAACCAGGGGTGTAGCTGCTCAGGGCCAGTCCGCTGAAGGTGCACTGTTCTCGGAAACATGTTCCTCAAATCCTGGTCCTCCTGGAGGATATAGACGGGTCTAGAGGCTCATGGCATGTCCGCTGAAGGTGCAGTATTCTCGGACACCTTTGAGCAGGGTCCTACCCCTCTGGAGGTCTGAAAACTGTGGATTTTTTCTAAGTCCATTTTGGTTAACCATGGGTAGGGTTTTGGTTAACCATGGGTACGAAAAAGTTGGGGGTGGTGGCAGAGGCTCCACAAAATACCCTCCCGACCGAAAACGGTCAGTCCGACGACCATGCACCTTTCTCGGACACCTTCTGAAAATCCCCCTAAGGCCTGGAGGATCACAGAAAGAGGTTTTGCCACCGGGTGACGGCGCGAAATCGAGAGCACCCTAAAAAAGTGGACTTAGGCTCAGAACGAAAAATAAAAAAAGTCCCACAAAGAAGTAACTCAGCCTCTGAGTGTCCGATTTTCAAGTGGTTTGAAGCGGACTGTTGACCACACTCTCCTCCCTCTCCCGGAGGATATATAGGGGTCTAGAGGCTCAAGGCATGTCCGCTGAAGGTGACCTATTCTCGGACACATTCTGTCACATCCTGGTGCCTGTGGAGGATGTAACCAGGGGTGTAGCTGCTCAGGGCCAGTCCGCTGAGGGTGCACTGTTCTCGGACACATGTTCCTCAAATCCTGGTCCTCCTGGAGGATATAGAGGGGTCTAGAGGCTCATGGCATGTCCGCTGAAGGTGCAGTATTCTCGGACACCTTTGAGCAGGGTCCTACCCCTCTGGAGGTCTGAAAACTGTGGATTTTTTCTAAGTCCATTTTGGTTAACCATGGGTAGGGTTTTGGTTAACCATGGGTACGAAAAAGTTGGGGGTGGTGGCAGAGGCTCCACAAAATACCCTCCCGACCGAAAACGGTCAGTCCGACGACCATGCACCTTTCTCGGACACCTTCTGAAAATCCCCTAAGGCCTGGAGGATCACAGAAAGAGGTTTTGCCACCGGGTGACGGCGCGAAATCGAGAGCACCCTAAAAAAGTGGACTTAGGCTCAGAACGAAAAATAAAAAAAGTTCCACGAGAGGTAACTCAGCCTCTGAGTGTCCGATTTTCAAGCGGTTTGAAGCGGACTGTTGACCACACTTTCCTCCCTCTCCTCTCCTAAACCTTCTGACCGATTGGAAACCGTGACCCGCCAGGGGAGGCACCCTGTCTCACAGGTCCCACCTCCCAGCCACCGCGGTCAGCCTCCAGGCCGGGGACGCCGAGGGCTCTACGGAGCTCTCTGTCACCGCGCCGAACCCTTTTCTAGCGAGAATTTGCCCCGGATGAGTAGGGAGAGGCATATTAGTGGCTGAGGTACCTGAGAAGCACAGGTTCGAACCCCGCGAAGGGCAAGTCTCGGTGAAACCACCCATTAAAGGTGTTAGTTTCGACGAAACCACCTGAAAATCGTAGGATCGAACCCCACATTAAGCAACTCTGAGAGAGAGAAAGATTGAAAGAGAAAGAGCCTGGGAAAATATGGGGTGAGGAATCGGTGATTTGGGCGCACTGACAGGTGGAATTCTGTACCAGCACGGTGGCTTAGTGGGTAGGGCGCGGCACCACAGACCTGATGAGCACAGGTTCGAAACCCGCAAAGGGTAAGATTCCAGAAAACCATCTGAGAATTGCAGGTTCAAATCCCACCTGAAGCAACTCTGTCCTAAGTTGTGAATGACTCCCCGGTATGAAAGAAAGGCTCGACTCTATAAAGGAAAAGCTATACAGGGCAGAAGCACCGGACCACGATGCACATTATATCCTTAAAAACCTACACATAATAAGCAGCTCAACACCCCGTAGCGGCAAGTGAGAAGTGAGAAACGGAGCGAGCTATCTAGAATTCAATGGCGACCTAAGTTAGACGTCCAGCAGTGCTGGGAGCTCTGTGTGTGTCTGTGGGAGCCTCATGAAGCTCACTGTGTTTGGGGGCAGTGGGCTGGGGCTGAGGGCAGTACTGGGGGTTAGTGCTGGGCAGTGCTGGGAGCTCTGTGTGTGTCTGTGGGACCCTCAGAGAGATTTAATATGAAAGAAAGGCTCGACTCTATAAAGGAAAAGCTATACAGGGCGGAAGCACCGGACCACGATGCACATTGCATCCTTAAAAACCTACACATAATAAGCAGCTCAACACCCCGTAGTGCAACTGAACTACACACTAAACAAACACACCACACAGTCAACTGCGCTACACACTAAACAAACACACCACACAGTGGGGCGTGGCAGATCGGTATGAATCTCCGGTTTTCATGAGGCGAACTTGTGCTGATGACTGATTGTCTGAAGGCTGTGGCGGCAAGTGAGAAACGGAGCGAGCTATCTAGAATTCAATGGCGACCTCAGTTAGACGTCCAGCAGTGCTGGGAGCTCTGTGTGTGTCTGTGGGAGCCTCGTGAAGCTCACTGTGTTTGGGGGCAGTGGGCTGGGGCTAAGGGCAGTACTGGGGGTTAGGGTTAGTGCTGGGCAGTGCTGGGAGCTCTGTGTGTGTCTGTGGGACCCTCAGAGAGCTTTAATAGCAGGCAGAATTGTTGGGCCTAAAGGGAGACAAGTGTGAGCCATTGGGGCTTGCTGTGACTTAATACAGTACACAGGGCAGTGTTTGGAGCTCTCTGTGTGTCTCTCTGACCTCTGGGGACCTTTAATAGACAGCAGGCTAATTAGGCCTGTCTGGGGAGGTGTGTGTGTCTCTAGGCCTCCCAGTAATTGAACCCAACACACTGGGCAGTGTTTGGAGCTCTCTGTGTGTCTCTCTGACCTTTGGGGACCTTTAATAGACAGCAGGCTTCTTAGGCCTGTCTGGGGAGGTTTGTGTGTCTGTAGGCCTCCCAGTAAGTGAACCCAACACACTGGGCAGTGTTTGGAGCTCTCTGGGTGTCTCTCTGACCTTTGGGGACCTTTAATAGACAGCAGGCTTCTTAGGCCTGTCTGGGGAGGTGTGTGTGTCTGTAGGCCTCCCAGTAAGTGAACACAACACACTGGGCAGTGCTGGGAGCTCTCTGTGTGTCTCTCTTACCTTTGGGGACCTTTAATAGACAGGAGGCTTCTTAGGCCTGTCTGGGGAGGTGTGTGTGTCTGTAGGCCTCCAGTGTTTTCTAAGTCCATTTTGGTTAACCATGGGTAGGGTTTTGGTTAACCAGGGGTTTAGCTGCTCAGGGCCAGTCCGCTGAAGGTGCACTGTTCTCGGACACATGTTCCTCAAATCCTGGTCCTCCTGGAGGATATAAAGGGGTCTAGAGGCTCGAGGCATGTCCGCTGAAGGTGCAGTATTCTCGGACACCTTTGAGCAGGGTCCTACCCCTCTGGAGGTCTGAAAACTGTGGATTTTTTCCACCGGGTGACGGCGCGAAATCGAGAGCACCCTAAAAAAGTGGACTTAGGCTCAGAACGAAAAATAAAAAAAATTCCACAAAGAGGTAACTCAGCCTCTGAGTGTCCGATTTTCAAGCGGTTTGAAGCGGACTGTTGACCACACTCTCCTCCCTCTCCCGGAGGATGTATAGGGGTCTAGAGGCTCAAGGCATGTCCGCTGAAGGTGACCTATTCTCGGACACATTCTGTCACATCCTGGTGCCTGTGGAGGATGTAACCAGGGGTGTAGCTGCTCAGGGCCAGTCCGCTGAAGGTGCACTGTTCTCGTACACATGTTCCTCAAATCCTGGTGCTCCTGGAGGGTATAGAGGGGTCTAGAGGCTCATGGCATGTCCGCTGAAGGTGCAGTATTCTCGGACACCTTTGAGCAGGGTCCTACCCCTCTGGAGGTCTGAAAACTGTGGATTTTTTCTAAGTCCATTTTGGTTAACCATGGGTAGGGTTTTGGTTAACCATGGGTACGAAAAAGATGGGGGTGGTGGCGGAGGCTCCACAAAATACCCTCCCGACCGAAAACGGTCAGTCCGACGACCATGCACCTTTCTCGGACACCTTCTGAAAATCCCCCTAAGGCCTGGAGGATCACAGAAAGAGGTTTTGCCACCGGGTGACGGCGCGAAATCGAGAGCACCCTAAAAAAGTGGACTTAGGCTCAGAACGAAAAATAAAAAAAGTTCCACAAAGAGGTAACTCAGCCTCTGAGTGTCCGATTTTCAAGCGGTTTGAAGCGGACTGTTGACCACACTCTCCTCCCTCTCCCGGAGGATATATAGGGGTCTAGAGGCTCAAGGCATGCCCGCTGAAGGTGACCTATTCTCGGACACATTTTGTCACATCCTGGTGCCTGTGGAGGATGTAACCAGGGGTGTAGCTGCTCAGGGCCAGTCCGCTGAGGGTGCACTGTTCTCGGACACATGTTCCTCAAATCCTGGTTCTCCTGGAGGATATAGAGGGGTCTAGAGGCTCATGGCATGTCCGCTGAAGGTGCAGTATTCTCGGACACCTTTGAGCAGGGTCCTACCCCTCTGGAGGTCTGAAAACTGTGGATTTTTTCTAAGTCCATTTTGGTTAACCATGGGTAGGGTTTTGGTTAACCATGGGTACGAAAAAGTTGGGGGTGGTGGCGGAGGCTCCACAAAATACCCTCCCGACCGAAAACGGTCAGTCCGACGACCATGCACCTTTCTCGGACACCTTCTGAAAATCCCCCTAAGGCCTGGAGGATCACAGAAAGAGGTTTTGCCACCGGGTGACGGCGCGAAATCGAGAGCACCCTAAAAAAGTGGACTTAGGCTCAGAACGAAAAATAAAAAAAGTTCCACAAAGAGGTAACTCAGCCTCTGAGTGTCCGATTTTCAAGCGGTTTGAAGCGGACTGTTGACCACACTGTCCTCCCTCTCCCGGAGGATATATAGGGGTCTAGAGGCTCAAGGCATGCCCGCTGAAGGTGACCTATTCTCGGACACATTCTGTCACATCCTGGTGCCTGTGGAGGATGTAACCAGGGGTGTAGCTGCTCAGGGCCAGTCCGCTGAGGGTGCACTGTTCTCGGACACATGTTCCTCAAATCCTGGTTCTCCTGGAGGATATAGAGGGGTCTAGAGGCTCATGGCATGTCCGCTGAAGGTGCAGTATTCTCGGACACCTTTGAGCAGGGTCCTACCCCTCTGGAGGTCTGAAAACTGTGGATTTTTTCTAAGTCCATTTTGGTTAACCATGGGTAGGGTTTTGGTTAACCATGGGTACGAAAAAGTTGGGGGTGGTGGCGGAGGCTCCACAAAATACCCTCCCGACCGAAAACGGTCAGTCCGACGACCATGCACCTTTCTCGGACACCTTCTGAAAATTCCCCTAAGGCCTGGAGGATCACAGAAAGAGGTTTTGCCACCGGGTGACGGCGCGAAATCGAGAGCACCCTAAAAAAGTGGACTTAGGCTCAGAACGAAAAATAAAAAAAGTTCCACGAGAGGTAATTCAGCCTCTGAGTGTCCGATTTTCAAGCGGTTTGAAGCGGACTGTTGACCACACTCTCCTCCCTCTCCTCTCCTAAACCTTCTGACCGATTGGAAACCGTGACCCGCCAGGGGAGGCACCCTGTCTCACAGGTCCCACCTCCCCGCCACCGCGGTCAGCCTCCAGGCCGGGGACGCCGAGGGCTCTACGGAGCTCTCTGTCACCGCGCCGAACCCTTCTCTAGCGAGAATTTGCCCCGGATGAGTGGGGAGAGGCATATTAGTGGCTGAGGTACCTGAGAAGCACAGGTTCGAACCCCGCGAAGGGCAAGTCTCGGTGAAACCACCCATTAAAGGTGTTAGTTTCGACGAAACCACCTGAAAATCGTAGGATCGAACCCCACATGAAGCAACTCTGAGAGAGAGAAAGATTGAAAGAGAAAGAGCCTGGGAAAATATGGGGTGAGGAATCGGTGATTTGGGCGCACTGACAGGCGGAATTCTGTACCAGCACGGTGGCTTAGTGGGTAGGGCGCGGCACCACAGACCTGATGAGCACAGGTTTGAAACCCGCAAAGGGTAAGATTCCAGAAAACCATCTGAGAATTGCAGGTTCAAATCCCACCTGAAGCAACTCTGTCCTAAGTTGTCAATGACTCCCGGTATGAAAGAAAGGCTCGACTCTATAAAGGAAAAGCTATACAGGGCAGAAGCACCGGACCACGATGCACATTATATCCTTAAAAACCTACACATAATAAGCAGCTCAACACCCCGTAGTGCAACTGCGCTACACACTTAACAAACACACCACACAGTGAACTGCGCTACACACTAAACAAACACACCACACAGTGGGGCGTGGCAGATCGGTATGAATCTCCGGTTTTCATGAGGCGAACTTGTGCTGATGACTGATCGTCTGAAGGCTGTGGCGGCAAGTGAGAAACGGAGCGAGCTATCTAGAATTCAATGGCGACCTCAGTTAGACGTCCAGCAGTGCTGGGAGCTCTGTGTGTGTCTGTGGGAGCCTCATGAAGCTCACTGTGTTTGGGGGCTGGGGCTGAGGGCAGTACTGGGGGTTAGGGTTAGTGCTGGGCAGTGCTGGGAGCTCTGTGTGTGTCTGTGGGACCCTCAGAGAGCTTTAATATGAAAGAAAGGCTCGACTCTATAAAGGAAAAGCTATACAGGGCGGAAGCACCGGACCACGATGCACATTGCATCCTTAAAAACCTACACATAATAAGCAGCTCAACACCCCGTAGTGCAACTGCGCTACACACTAAACAAACACACCACACAGTCAACTGCGCTACACACTAAACAAACACACCACACAGTGGGGCGTGGCAGATCGGTATGAATCTCCGGTTTTCATGAGGCGAACTTGTGCTGATGACTGATTGTCTGAAGGCTGTGGCGGCAAGTGAGAAACGGAGCGAGCTATCTAGAATTCAATGGCGACCTCAGTTAGACGTCCAGCAGTGCTGGGAGCTCTGTGTGTGTCTGTGGGAGCCTCATGAAGCTCACTGTGTTTGGGGGCTGGGGCTGAGGGCAGTACTGGGGGTTAGGGTTAGTGCTGGGCAGTGCTGGGAGCTCTGTGTGTGTCTGTGGGACCCTCAGAGAGCTTTAATATGAAAGAAAGGCTCGACTCTATAAAGGAAAAGCTATACAGGGCGGAAGCACCGGACCACGATGCACATTGCATCCTTAAAAACCTACACATAATAAGCAGCTCAACACCCCGTAGTGCAACTGCGCTACACACTAAACAAACACACCACACAGTCAACTGCGCTACACACTAAACAAACACACCACACAGTGGGGCGTGGCAGATCGGTATGAATCTCCGGTTTTCATGAGGCGAACTTGTGCTGATGACTGATTGTCTGAAGGCTGTGGCGGCAAGTGAGAAACGGAGCGAGCTATCTAGAATTCAATGGCGACCTCAGTTAGACGTCCAGCAGTGCTGGGAGCTCTGTGTGTGTCTGTGGGAGCCTCGTGAAGCTCACTGTGTTTGGGGGCAGTGGGCTGGGGCTAAGGGCAGTACTGGGGGTTAGGGTTAGTGCTGGGCAGTGCTGGGAGCTCTGTGTGTGTCTGTGGGACCCTCAGAGAGCTTTAATAGCAGGCAGAATTTTTGGGCCTAAAGGGAGACAAGTGTGAGCCATTGGGGCTTGCTGTGACTTAACACAGTACACAGGGCAGTGTTTGGAGCTCTCTGTGTGTCTCTCTGACCTCTGGGGACCTTTAATAGACAGCAGGCTAATTAGGCCTGTCTGGGGAGGTGTGTGTGTCTCTAGGCCTCCCAGTAAGTGAACCCAACACACTGGGCAGTGTTTGGAGCTCTCTGTGTGTCTCTCTGACCTTTGGGGACCTTTAATAGACAGCAGGCTTCTTAGGCCTGTCTGGGGAGGTTTGTGTGTCTGTAGGCCTCCCAGTAAGTGAACCCAACACACTGGGCAGTGTTTGGAGCTCTCTGGGTGTCTCTCTGACCTTTGGGGACCTTTAATAGACAGCAGGCTAATTAGGCCTGTCTGGGGAGGTGTGTGTGTCTGTAGGCCTCCCAGTAAGTGAACCCAACACACTGGGCAGTGTTTGGAGCTCTCTGTGTGTCTCTCTGACCTTTAGGGACCTTTAATAGACAGCAGGCTTCTTAGGCCTGTCTGGGGAGGTGTGTGTGTCTGTAGGCCTCCCAGTAAGTGAACCCAACACACTGGGCAGTGTTTGGAGCTCTCTGGGTGTCTCTCTGACCTTTGGGGACCTTTAATAGACAGCAGGCTTCTTAGGCCTTTCTGGGGATGTGTGTTTGTCTGTAGGCCTCCCAGTAAGTGAACACAACACACTGGGCAGTGCTGGGAGCTCTCTGTGTGTCTCTCTGACCTTTGGGGACCTTTAATAGACAGCAGGCTTCTTAGGCCTGTCTGGGGAGGTGTGTGTGTCTGTAGGCCTCCCAGTAAGTGAACCCAAAACACTGGGCAGTGTTTGGAGCTCTCTGTCTGTCTCTCTGACCTTTGGGGACCTTTAATAGACAGGAGGCTTCTTAGGCCTGTCTGGGGAGGTGTGTGTGTCTGTAGGCCTCCAGTGTTTTCTAAGTCCATTTTGGTTAACCATGGGTAGGGTTTTGGTTAACCAGGGGTGTAGCTGCTCAGGGCCAGTCCGCTGAAGGTGCACTGTTCTCGGACACATGTTCCTCAAATCCTGGTCCTCCTGGAGGATATAGAGGGGTCTAGAGGCTCATGGCATGTCCGCTGAAGGTGCAGTATTCTCGGACACCTTTGAGCAGGGTCCTACCCCTCTGGAGGTCATAAAACTGTGGATTTTTTCTAAGTCCATTTTGGTTAACCCTGGGTAGGGTTTTGGTTAACCATGGGTACGAAAAAGTTGGGGGTGGTGGCGGAGGCTCACAAAATACCCTCCCGACCGAAAACGGTCAGTCCGACGACCATGCACCTTTCTCGGACACCTTCTGAAAATCCCCCTAAGGCCTGGAGGATCACAGAAAGAGGTTTTGCCACCGGGTGACGGCGCGAAATCGAGAGCACCCTAAAAAAGTGGACTTAGGCTCAGAACGAAAAATAAAAAAAGTTCCACAAAGAAGTAACTCAGCCTCTGAGTGTCCGATTTTCAAGCGGTTTGAAGCGGACTGTTGACCACACTCTCCTCCCTCTCCCGGAGGATATATAGGGGTCTAGAGGCTCAAGGCATGTCCGCTGAAGGTGACCTATTCTCGGACACATTCTGTCACATCCTGGTGCCTGTGGAGGATGTAACCAGGGGTGTAGCTGCTCAGGGCCAGTCCGCTGAAGGTGCACTGTTCTCGGACACATGTTCCTCAAATCCTGGTCCTCCTGGAGGATATAGAGGGGTCTAGAGGCTCATGGCATGTCCGCTGAAGGTGCAGTATTCTCGGACACCTTTGAGCAGGGTCCTACCCCTCTCAAAGTCAAAGTCAAATTCAAAGTCAATTTATTTTGTCTCCCAGGGGAGAAATTTGTTTGGATCTGGGCAATAGCTGCATCACATCAGTACGAAACAACATACAACATACAACACACAATCAGTTCATCACATGGGCAAGTGCAAAATTGTTGTACATAGTATTGGCAAATCACAGATACGAAAACGATCAGTAAAAACTATTGGACAAACAGGCTCAAGAACTGTTGTACATAGTATTGTGCAAACAAGCATTCATGTGCAAAAAATAGCAATCTGTAAATTCCCACACTCCTGTGCAAATAGCAATCACACCAAACACTCAGCATTCATCCTGACCAAAACTGCTCCTCCATTCATACATCCATACCTGTGCAACAATAGCAATAGCAATCCAACCAGGCATACGATCAACATTAATTCTGGTCTCATTCATCCATCCTTGCATACTCATCTACCAGATCTTGTTCCCTGTGCATACAGTTATCCCTCCCCCCACTCCCCATATAGTCCTAGCTACCTATACATTACTCCATCTCATAACATTCATTCAACTGTCAATAAGACATAGCTTCTCACATGTTGTCATACATTCATTTTTACCGTTTTACATTGATGAGCTTGACTGAGAGAGGGATGAATGAGTGTTTGTACCTGTTGTGTTTGCACAGAGAAACCCTGTACCTCCTACCTGAGTTTAACAGTGTATATTCAGAGTGCAGAGGATGGGAGCTGTCAGATAGGATAGTCTGAGCCTGTCTTATTGTGGTTTGGTCAAAGAGCTCCTGTGGGTTGAGAGGTACTGGTGTTCCAATGATTTTGCCTACTGTCTTAACTAGGTTGAAAATCTGTGTTTTTGACTTGACAGTTAGGTTCCCAAACCAGCTGGTAATACCGTATCGGAGAATGGACTCAATTGTTGCCCTGTAGAATATGATCATGATATTTTTACTGACCCCAAAAACCCTAAGTCTGCGCATGAAGTGGAGGCGTTGGTGAGTTCTGGCACACACATCTGCCACATGTGTGCGCCAGCTCAAGTCACAGTCGATATGTACCCCTAGGTACTTGAAGGAGGACACCTGTGCAATGCCAGAACCATGTATGGTCACAGTGCTTTTGTCACCAACTGATCTGGGATCCACCAACATTTCTAATGTCTTTTTTGTGTTGATATGAAGTTGGTGTGAGTCACACCAATTAACAAACGTGTCCACAGCAGCTTTGTGAACACTGATGTCTGTGTTTTTAGTGAGAAGACTGAGAATGACAGTGTCATCAGAAAACTTTACTATGTGTTGGTTAGGTGCAGTACTGACGCAGTCATTAGTGTATAATGTAAATAAGAACGGAGAGCTGACGCAGCCTTGGGGGGCGCCGGTGCTACAGACTGCAGAGTCAGACAAAGACCCATTAAATTTCACCTGTTGAGGCCTGTTTGACAGGAATGAGTGGTACCACCGGATTAGAAAAGGGTTGACTTTAAGCTCTACCAGTTTCTTGAGAAGGATGTCTGGCTGGATTAAGTTAAAAGCGGAGCTAAAATCAACAAAAAGCAATCTGGCATACGCATTAGGACTCTCTAGGTGCTTAAGAATGAGGTGCATAATTGTTAATATGGCATCGCTCGTGCTCCGGTTTTTGGTGTAAGCAAATTGGTTTGTGTCAAGCATGGGTTCTACTTCTGAATGTAGTACTTCAATCATAAGCCTCTCTAGAGATTTAAAAACATTGGAGGTAATGGCCACCGGCCGATAGTCATTGTCCTCTTGAGGGCATACTTTCTTGGGTACCGGGATTATGATTGATTTTTTCCATAAATTGGGTACTGTGAATGTGTCTATGGAGAGCTGAAATAATTTGTGCCATACTGGAGAGAGTTCATCTGCAAAATTTTTGAGAAAGAAAGCCGACAGATTGTCCGGACCTGTCGCTTTGTTAGTCTGTATGCCTTTAAATATTTTAGTTACAGAATGTGGCTCTAGCACAATTCTATCCCGGTTCACATCACAATTGACATTGTCCAAAACTGCTGCACACTCACTGCCGTTATCAGAGTTAAAACGCATATAAAATTCATTCAGTTCATTGGCCCTTGCCGCCTCGTTCTGGGCAAAAAGAGGTTTCTTCTTTGTGTCCATGTTTGTCATTTGTCTGATGGAGTCCCAAAGTTTCTTTGTGTTGGCTTCTGATAGATTTTGTTCTGCCCTCTCCCTGTGTTGCTGCCGGGCTGCCTTTATTAGAGCATTGAGTTCTTTTTGAGCGGCCCGGACTCCTGCTTTGTCCCCAGATTTAAAGGCTGCTCTTTTTCTGTTGATGCAATCCTTAATGTCTTTTGTGATGTATGGTTTGTTGTTAGGATATCGTTTAACAATTTTCTGGGGTATGACAGAATCTATACAAAAACATATGTAGGCAGTGATAAGCTCCGTGATATTGTCAATGTCTGTATCCCTGAAAAAGAGATCCCAGTCCGTACAGAGAAAACATCCCTTCAGCTCCTCCACTTTGTCAGTGGACCATACCTTCACTGACTGAGTCACTGGTTTGCTGGACTTAAAGACTGACCTATATGTAGGGAGCAGCTGAATGGCATTGTGGTCAGAGTTACTCAGGGGGGGTCTAGCTCTGGCTGTGTAGGCGTCTTTGATATTGCCATAGCATTTATCAAGAATGTTGTTGTTTCTGGTGCTACACTTAACATATTGGTGAAAGCCAGGTAATGATTTGTTAAGGCTGCAGTGGTTAAAATCTCCCAGTATAAACATGGGGGCGTCCGGTTTTGCTTGTAGATGGCGGTGCACACAGTCCGTGATTGCATTAGCTGCTCTGCCAGCGTTGCCGCTTGGCGGGATGTACACAACACACACAAAAATGTTAGTAAATTCCCTCGGGAGATAATGTGGCCGCAGGGTAACACACAGCAGCTCCAGATCAGGGTTGCAAATTTTGTCTCTCACCGCAAAGTTACGACACCAACTGTCCTTGATGTACACACACACCCCGCCTCCCCGTGTCTTCCCCGAGTTAATGTCTCTGTCTAGGCGTATGTGGGAAAAACCTTCAATTTGAATGTAGCTGTCCGTCACATCTTCGTTAAACCATGTTTCCGTAAAGGCCATTAAACCCGACTCACGATACTCGTAGCAGGCTCCCACCTGTTGACGCAGATCATCCAGCTTGTTTTTCAGCGAGCGGGGGTTGCAGAGAAGCACAGGAGGTAGTGGTAGCTTGGTGGCTCCCCTGATGCGATGTCTAACGCCGCCTCTTTTACCCCGTTTCCTGGCCTTGCTGCCCCGCGGGTGGCCCGGTCCAAGGCGTTGTAGCTCTCCCAGAACCCCCTGCAGCAGTGCAGGTGACGGTAGTACTCCACTGTCCCGCAGTGCTAGCAGCTCTGCCCAGCTGTAGTTTAGCAGGCCGCTGTTGATGGACCCGTCTGCTAAACACCGGACGACTTGGCCCGACAGGATTAACCATGCCAACACAACCTCTGATCTTCTCCAGTTTAGTTTGCACACACGTAGCACACAGTTCACAGCACCAATTATGTCCAACGAGTTTGCACACTTAGTCCACACATGGAAGACATAGAACACGGACTTAAAGGACGCCACGACAAGCGAGTAGACGAACAAACAAATGAGTTGCAGCAAGAGCCCTTCTCCATGTCGCCAGCAGAGCAGCGCCATTTTGAGCCCTCTGGAGGTCTGAAAACTGTGGATTTTTTCTAAGTCCATTTTGGTTAACCATGGGTAGGGTTTTGGTTAACCATGGGTACGAAAAAGTTGGGGGTGGTGGCGGAGGCTCCACAAAATACCCTCCCGACCGAAAACGGTCAGTCCGACGACCATGCACCTTTCTCGGACACCTTCTGAAAATCCCCCTAAGGCCTGGAGGATCACAGAAAGAGGTTTTGCCACCGGGTGACGGCGCGAAATCGAGAGCACCCTAAAAAAGTGGACTTAGGCTCAGAACGAAAAATAAAAAAAGTTCCACAAAGAGGTAACTCAGCCTCTGAGTGTCCGATTTTCAAGCGGTTTGAAGCGGACTGTTGACCACACTCTCCTCCCTCTCCCGGAGGATATATAGGGGTCTAGAGGCTCAAGGCATGTCCGCTGAAGGTGACCTATTCTCGGACACATTCTGTCACATCCTGGTGCCTGTGGAGGATGTAACCAGGGGTGTAGCTGCTCAGGGCCAGTCCGCTGAAGGTGCACTGTTCTCGGACACATGTTCCTCAAATCCTGGTCCTCCTGGAGGATATAGAGGGGTCTAGAGGCTCATGGCATGTCCGCTGAAGGTGCAGTATTCTCGGACACCTTTGAGCAGGGTCCTACCCCTCTGGAGGTCTGAAAACTGTGGATTTTTTCTAAGTCCATTTTGGTTAACCATGGGTAGGGTTTTGGTTAACCATGGGTACGAAAAAGTTGGGGGTGGTGGCGGAGGCTCCACAAAATACCCTCCCGACCGAAAACGGTCAGTCCGACGACCATGCACCTTTCTCGGACACCTTCTGAAAATCCCCCTAAGGCCTGGAGGATCACAGAAAGAGGTTTTGCCACCGGGTGACGGCGCGAAATCGAGAGCACCCTAAAAAAGTGGACTTAGGCTCAGAACGAAAAATAAAAAAAGTTCCACGAGAGGTAACTCAGCCTCTGAGTGTCCGATTTTCAAGCGGTTTGAAGCGGACTGTTGACCACACTCTCCTCCCGCTCCTCTCCTAAACCTTCTGACCGATTGGAAACCGTGACCCTCCAGGGGAGGCACCCTGTCTCACAGGTCCCACCTCCCCGCCACCGCGGTCAGCCTCCAGGCCGGGGACGCCGAGGGCTCTACGGAGCTCTCTGTCACCGCGCCGAACCCTTCTTTAGCGAGAATTTCCCCCGGATGAGTGGGGAGAGGCATATTAGTGGCTGAGGTACCTGAGAAGCACATGTTCGAACCCCGCGAAGGGCAAGTCTCGGTGAAACCACCCCTTAAAGGTGTTAGTTTCGACGAAACCACCTGAAAATCGTAGGATCGAACCCCACATGAAGCAACTCTGAGAGAGAGAAAGATTGAAAGAGAAAGAGCCTGGGAAAATATGGGGTGAGTAATCGGTGATTTGGGCGCACTGACGGGCGGAATTCTGAACCAGCACGGTGGCTTAGTGGTTAGGGCGCGGCACCACAGACCTGATGAGCACAGGTTCGAAACCCGCAAAGGGTAAGATTCCAGAAAACCATCTGAGAATTGCAGGTTCAAATCCCACCTGAAGCAACTCTGTCCTAAGTTGTGAATGACTCCCCGGTATGAAAGAAAGGCTCTACTCTATAAAGGAAAAGCTATACAGGGCGGAAGCACCAGACCACGATGCACATTGCATCCTTAAAAACCTACACATAATAAGCAGCTCAACACCCCGTAGTGCAACTGCGCTACACACTAAACAAGCACACCACACAGTCAACTGCGCTACACACTAAACAAACACACCACACGCTGAAGGTGCAGTTTTCTCGGACACCTTTGAGCAGGGTCCTAACCCTCTGGAGGTCTGAAAACTGTGGATTTTTTCTAAGTCCATTTTGGTTAACCATGGGTAGGGTTTTGGTTAACCATGGGTACGAAAAAGTTGGGGGTGGTGGCGGAGGCTCCACAAAATACCCTCCCGACCGAAAACGGTCAGTCCGACGACCATGTACCTTTCTCGGACACCTTCTGAAAATCCCCCTAAGGCCTGGAGGATCACAGAAAGAGGTTTTGCCACCGGGTGACGGCGCGAAATCGAGAGCACCCTAAAAAAGTGGACTTAGGCTCAGAACGAAAAATAAAAAAAGTTCCAAAAAGAGGTAACTCAGCCTCTGAGTGTCCGATTTTGAAGCGGACTGTTGACCACACTCTCCTCCCTCTCCCGGAGGATATATAGGGGTCTAGAGGCTCAAGGCATGTCCGCTGAAGGTGACCTATTCTCGGACACATTCTGTCACATCCTGGTGCCTGTGGAGGATGTAACCAGGGGTGTAGCTGCTCAGGGCCAGTCCGCTGAAGGTGCACTGTTCTCGGACACATGTTCCTCAAATCCTGGTCCTCCTGGAGGATATAGAGGGGTCTAGAGGCTCATGGCATGTCCGCTGAAGGTGCAGTATTCTCGGACACCTTTGAGCAGGGTCCTACCCCTCTGGAGGTCTGAAAACTGTGGATTTTTTCTAAGTCCATTTTGGTTAACCATGGGTAGGGTTTTGGTTAACCATGGGTACGAAAAAGTTGGGGGTGGTGGCGGAGGCGTGGTGGCGGAGGCTCCACAAAATACCCTCCCGATCGAAAACGGTCAGTCCGACGACCATGCACCTTTCTCGGACACCTTCTGAAAATCCCCCTAAGGCCTGGAGGATCACAGAAAGAGGTTTTGCCACCGGGTGACGGCGCGAAATCGAGAGCAGTGGCGGACCTAGTCATTTGGGGGCCTAAGGCGAAAACATAGCCAGGGGCCCTCTTCATCCGTCCTTTTAATGCAAAAAAAAAAGGGCCACCTCAAAGCAGGGGCGGACTGGGGGGAAAAAGTGGCCCGGGAGTTGTCTGTCAGAGCGGCCCACTTAATATACGGCGCGTTGCCCGCTCAATGTATGCAAAATACCCATACACTTAACATAATTTTGGATGATCACAAAGAAATAACATTATATATGTTTTTTAATAACATTTGGATCCACAAATTTGCCTGGATGGACACATGGAATAAAATGATACTGGCTATTGTAACACTCCAAGGAAGGTAGGGCCTATAGTTTGCTAGATGAATATGCTTAACTCTGGGCTAGTATCAGATGGTTAGGCCTATATGTATAACTACAGAGCCTTTAGGAATAAATGTCAGCAGAGAAAGAGTACACAATTTTTTTGATAATGATTAGGGCGACCTACATTAAGCAATATCATTTTTTTTGTAGGCTGATTAACTCATACAGCAATACCTTTTTGTATAGTAGATGGCAGCACACAATCAAAATATTTCCCCTCTACCTACATAGCTACAGTAGCTAGTTATATGGAAGAAAGTTGCATTCAGGAGCCTTCATAAGCAAACATGATTTGGCTCCGCATTAAATTATCCCACTTTTTCATTATCCACATGTCTCAAATGTTGTATGATGCAACATAGCTTTACAGGACACATAAATGTCCAGTAACAACGTAAAGAAGGGGGCAACATATAAGTCAAAACCAACTATATTTATTGACTGATCTCGAAAGTATTGGCTTACAAAAGCTAACTAAGTCTTCACAAAGAAAATAACTCAGTGTTAGGGCAAAAAGCGAACATTCACACTGTACAACCTATGAAAAGTGACAGCGGTAGCCTACAAATAAAGAAATACAGACCGCGTTAGCCACTTCACAGCGTGCTAGCCATGATTTTCTTTCGTTCCAATTCTTGGATGTAGGGTTCCACCCTTTATAGAAACCTGTTGAATCGATACATTTGGTGTAGGAAGTCCTAATTGTTTTGTTGTCAATTTATCTTAATTAGTACGCCGACAGAGAAAAAAATCTCCTTTTCCTGAAAGCAGTTCGTCGCCACAATCGCCCTTAAGGTCCGCCGCCACTGGTTTGAACTTTGTTGTAGAAATGAACAGAACAGAACATACGATGGGGTGTAAACATCAGTGGTAATGATAGTGTTGCATGCTGGGTGTGTGATTATGTGTGTGTGTGTGTGTGTGTGTGTGTGTAGGGGTGTTAAAGGTGTCTACGAGCGAGACATGCAAGTATTAGGCTAGAGTGATTAACATTTAATAACAAATAAACATAGTAAGACTGACGGAGGAGATTAGAAAATAGTAAGACAATAGTAACCATGAGTGTGAATACAGGTCACTAGGAGTAGTATAAATAGCAGACAGTGAATCCCGTTGGTTATCATGACAGGTATATAATGTATTCGCTTAAGCAAGGAAAACTGTCGCAACCGACGATATCTGCGGGAGGGCCGGTTGGTTATGGACTTAGGCCGTCCCATCAGTGCCTGGGTGGGCAATTTATCGTGGGCTTTCTGCTGGGTGAGGGCCTAAGGCAGTTGCCTAGTTCGCCTTAATGGTAGGTCCGCCACTGGGTACAGGTATGTGGGAGAAGAAATAAATAATTATTACACATAAAGAACACAAATGTATTTGTATGAGACGATTGTTTAAATTTAGATAGAAATATAGTGGGGTTGTTGTGTTTTGTGTTCTCATTAATAGTTTTTTATGTTGCTGATTTGTATCCTATTGTGTCAATTATACTAATTTTATGTGTTCTGTAAGTTATGGGAAATGCACTTATGGAGCTCTTAATTTGATATAAATATCCGCGGAGAGGATGTGAAAAAAACGGAACTCATAATTCCCAAATCGTAGGTTCGTATCCCGTCTGCAGACAAAACCAGTTGTGGGTCCAAATATTGTTAAAGCAGTTAGAAATGCATTTCTCAGATAGGTATGGATGCAGAAACACCCACATTTTCTTCCTCCTTCCTCCTCTCTTCTTTTCTCCTCTCTTTTCTCCCTTTTTCCTTCTTCCCCCTCTTTTTTCTCCCCCCCCCTCTTAGATGGCCTTATGGGCCCCAGCTTGAGCGCTGAACCCTAACCAGTAGGCCACGGTTGCCTCTGACAGAAAAGGAGGAGAAATCTGTCATCTCTTCCTGTGCTACCACTGCAGCTCTCATAGCACTAGGAATTCAGCCATTTACATCAGCACTCAGCTTGCATTTACACCTAAAGACAACACACACACACACAGGCACACAGACACACACACAGGCACACAGACACACAGACAAACACACAGGCACACAGACACACAGACACACACACACAACTCTCTCTCTTTCACACACACACCGAGAAAGTTTCAAGGCACCCTCAAATTCTTCAAATTCCTCTGTTGACTGTTTCAAGAGTCCCCCTGAAGCAAAGCCTGAACCCGCCTCTCAGAATCTCTCCCCAGTATATAAGCCTGACCTACTCTGTCGCCATTTTGTGGGCGAAAGAGCTGGAGAGTGGAGCAGCAAGATTCTTAAAGACAAATTTCAGAGACATTTCTTTCAAGATTGCCGTGAGTTTTCAAGACGGTGAGTGTTCTGTTATTACAAGTATGTTTAGCTATTGAGTTGTAACTATTAGTTAGATGGTTAGTGGCTGGAGAAGCTGTGTGGCAGTCAGCCAGGGGGGAGGTGGGAGGGGAGCTGTGTGTGTGTGTGTGTGTGCGTTTGTGTGTGTGTGTTTGTGTGTGTTGGTCTTGGTGTATTACGAACCCAATTTACCTGAATACATACCAACACTATGAGGACATATGGGATTATGAAGACCGAGGCCCTGTCCTCATAATCCCGACATTGTATTTGAGTTTATTTCAGCCTGAGGAACAACCTCCCGCTTTTTTGGGCGAAGTCCTAATAAACCACAAAACATGTTTTTTTGTGTATTGATGTGTATCCCAGGAAAAAAAATGCGCCAACTATCGACAGGTTTTGTCACTGCAGAGTCATACACATTTCTGTCCAAAAACATACACAAAATGGGCGTGTATTGGGAATGTACGTTGGAAATAAGCGGGAAGCATGATGCGCAGGCGCAGTAGCAACTTTACACTTTCAGGTAAATTGGGGTCGTAATACACCAAGACCAACACTTTGCCTTCCCCTGCGAGAACAACATCTAAAATTAAGAAGACAAGAGTGTCTACAACCAAAACGGTAAGTTTAAGTTTTTTCATTCATATTTCATCCATATCACATTCATTTGAAAAATTGTCACGCGACGTGTGTAGAAATCAAGGTTGGAGAAGGCAAGCATCTTATATCTTTAGCTAGGCTATGCTAGCTAGCTAGCTAGTTAGGGTGGCAATATATGTCAGTTTAGCCTTACAGCAAAGGAAGAGTAACAGTGTCAACTTGTGTTGATTAGAACCTGCAAAGGGTTTACGTTTTATTCACTTCATTTTGGTTAAGCCCTTTTTCATTTACTATTACTTCGTTTCTGGTCATTCCAATCCCCCGAGTCAACAGCATATCTTGGTTTGCTTCCCATACTTAGCCCCAGAAACATCGTGGTGCTTGTAGTAGTCTAGTGTGGTTTATTACAGTTAGAGAATTAAATATCAGAAAGTGATTCGCCATTATTCATTAATACATTTTACCGTGTGTGAAGGCTGGTGAGTGAATGTTTAAATTGCATTTGCAAAGTTATAATTTGCGGTATTCGCCCGAGATTCGTGAGCTAGTTTGCAAACTTGCAATATTCGATGGGCGCTGTTCGCTGGCGTAGTCTGACGTTGCTTAAGTATAGCTTGTTAGTTTTAGACAAACCATGAGATGGGTTAATCAGAAAATAAGAAGATATCTTTATTAATAACGTTAATTGAAGTATCTGCTGTCTACCATTATTTTGTGGTGAATGTCACACTATCAGAATTTATCAGTCACGGTTTCAATGTAAATCTTTAAAGGAACGAGTAGACCGAATTGAAGAATACAAGAAGGTAGTTTGCAAAATATGTATAACCTTAACTGTTAATCGACTATACTATATATGAAACATTATAATTTGCAGAATTTGCCCGGGATTAGAAGGCTAGTTTGCAATATTTGATTAGTGCTTGAGCTACTGTTCGCATGCGATATCTCCATTGAATAACGTTATTTTAAGTATCTGCTGTCTACCATTATCTTGTGGTGAATGTCACACTGCCATGCCAGCATCATATCAGTCAGCTATTATTTACCAACGAGTGGTGACATCTTTGCGTTGTCTATTCAGATTAGCTGTATAGAAACTCATCTTCAAATATGTGATTACTTTTTGCAGATAATGTTTTGTGTCAATTACTGTTTTACTGAAAGGGGCTTTTTATTTGTCATTTTTTTCTCCCAGATGAGTTCAGTCTCTCCTTTTCAGATATGTTGATGGTGAGTATGAGTCTTGTTTTGTGGTCTATATTGCCCAGTAAAAACAGCACTTCCAAGCTCTCCAGCACTACAACCAAAACCAATTGATACGGCGGGTGAAATAAGTATTGAACACGTCACCATTTTTCTCAGTAAATATATTTCCAAAGGTGTTATTGACATGAAATTTTCACCAGATGTTGGTAACAACCCAGGTAATCCAAACATACAAGAAACCAAAACTATTTTTTTCAGAAATTAAGCTATGTCTAATAATATGAAAAGACACAGGGACAAAGTATTGAACACACTTACTGTTATTTATTGAATACTTTGTACAAAAGCCTTTGTAGCTAATGACGGCTTCAAGACGCTTCCTGTATGGAGAAACTACTTGTATGCATTGCTCAGATGTGAGTTTGGCCCATTCTTCCACACAAACAGTCTTCATATCTTGAAAGTTCTGTGGGCCTCTTCTATGAACTCTGATCTTCAGTTCTTAGATTTTCAAATGGATTCAATTCAGGTGATTGTCTGGGCCATTCCAGCATCCTTATTTTCTTTCTCTGAAACCAATTGAGAGTGTCCTTGGCTGATCATTGTCTTGCTGAAATGTCCACCCTTGTTTCATCTTCAACATCCTGGTAGATGGCAGCACATTTTTATCAAGGATGTCTCGGTACAGTTCTCCATTCATCCTTGCTTCAATTGTGTGACGTTTGCCAGTACCTTATGCTGAAAAGCAGTCCCACACCATGATGTTTCCACCTCCAAACGTCACTGTTGGGATGATGTGCAGTGCCATGTCTCCTACAAACATGGTGTGCATTATGTCATCCAAAGAGTTCAATTTTGCTCTCATCTGACCAGACTATTCTCCCAGTATTTCACAGACTTGTCAACATTTCGTAATGCGAACTTTCAACGAGCTTCAACATGCTTTTTTCTTCAGTAATGGAGTCTTATGTGGTGAGTGTGCATACAGGCCATGGCGGTTGAGTGCATTCCTTTAAACAACTGTACCTGCAAATTTCAGGTCTTACTGAAGCTCTCCACGAGTGGTCCTTGGCTCTTTGACAACTCCTCTGATAATTCTTTTCACTCCTCTGTCAGAAATCTTCCGAGGAGCACCTGGTCGTGGCTAGCTTATGGTGAAATGATGTTCTTTCCACTTTTAGAAATGCGTCTGTAACCAATGCCATCAGTATGTTTTGCAACAATAAGGTTGCAAAGGTCTTGAGAAAGCTCTTTGCTTTTACCCATCATGAGATGCTTCTTGTGTGACACCTTGGTAATAAGACACCTTTTTATAGGCCATCAATTGGGATATTAATTTGCACTGACTAACGGCCGGATTGCTTTCTAATTACTGAAAGATTCCAGCTGTTTTCTTAGCTTTCCATGCCTTTTTGCACCTTCCTTTCTTCATGTGTTCAATACTTTTTGCTGTGTTATTTCACATTAATACACATTACTTAATTTCTGAATGTATTTTTTTATTTTTTTTTGTATGTATGTATTACTTGGGTTGTTACCAACATGCGGTGAAAGTTGCATGTCAATAGCACCTTTGGAAATATATTTACTGAGAAAAATGGCGACGTTCACCCGCTTACCGTAAATCCTCCAATTGTGGCCGGGGCTTGTATTTACTTAAGCTACACAGCGCACCGGCCTTTATTTGGGGCAGGCTTGTATTAGGGGCAATTTTATTATTTAAATAATGGGCATAATTGCAGTAGGCTAATATAATTCATTGCATGCATTCAACACTTCCTGCACATCGCGTAGCGCTTTAGGTGCGGTGTCAACATAAAAAATAAACATCGCATATGCATATGGTCTCCACTGTCAGTCACGGAGGAAAAGATTTCCAAAGCCTGGATTTTAATAATTTTTCTAGACACTCTATAATGCTTATCGCGGACTGAAAACATGTACTCAACGAGCTGGTTTGATATCCAGCCTAACTTTCTTTCTAC
>NW_027667021.1:0-1000 GCF_963457725.1 Sprattus sprattus | reverse complement strand
GTACACAGTACACAATGTTGATATACACAGTACACAATGTTGATGTCCACAGTACACAATGTTGATGTACACAGTAAACAATGTTGATGTACACAGTAAACAATAATGATGTACACAGTAAACAATGTTGATGTACACAGTAAACAATGTTGATGTACACAGTAAACAATGTTGATGTACACAGTACACAATGTTGATGTACACAGTAAACAATGTCGATGTACACAGTAAACAATAATGATGTACACAGTAAACAATGTTGATGTACACAGTAAACAATGTTGATGTACACAGTAAACAATGTTGATGTACACAGTAAACAATGTTGATGTACACAGTACACAATGTTGATGTACACAGTAAACAATGTTGATGTACACAGTACACAATGTTGATGTACACAGTAAACAATGTTGATGTACACAGTAAACAATGTTGATGTACACAGTACACAATGTTGATGTACACAGTAAACAATGTTGATGTACACAGTACACAATGTTGATATACACAGTACACAATGTTGATGTCCACAGTACACAATGTTGATGTACACAGTAAACAATGTTGATGTACACAGTAAACAATAATGATGTACACAGTAAACAATGTTGATGTACACAGTAAACAATGTTGATGTACACAGTAAACAATATGATGTACACAGTAAACAATGTTGATGTACACAGTAAACAATGTTGATGTACACAGTAAACAATGTTGATATACACAGTACACAATGTTGATATACACAGTACACAATGTTGATATACACAGTACACAATGTTGATGTCCACAGTACACAATGTTGATGTACACAGTAAACAATGTTGATGTACACAGTAAACAATAATGATGTACACAGTAAACAATGTTGATGTACACAGTAAACATGTTGATGTACACAGTAAACAATGTTGATGTACACAGTACACAATGTTGAAGTACACAGTACACAATGTTGATATACACAGTACACAATGTTGATGTCCACAGTACA